>NC_038246.2:18798213-18979778 GCF_000004515.6 Glycine max | reverse complement strand
CCCCTTTTTTACTAAATGCACCCCCTTTGCTTTTTTCTGTGATTCTTTTATCGTAACGTTATGAAACTTTACGAATTTCGTAACGGTACTTGTTTTCTTTTGGTAAGGTTACGAAACTTTACGGATCATATAATTACTCCTTTTTTAGCTTTCGAAGAGTTACGAAAACTCACGGAGTGCGTAACAATACTTCCTTTTGATTTCTGGCACGTTACGGAATTTCACGAATTGCGCAACAACGCTTCCTTTTGATTTCTGACATGTCTCGGGACTTTGCACATTGTGCAACAAAGGGTGCCAAGTACCTCGAAGCGGTCAATCAAAGGTTGCATGCCATCAAGCAATAGTCCCCGGACGAAATTAGGGTATGACAGTCGCCCCTCTTTACTTACCTTTTATCGAAGATAAGAGGAAAGCAAAGATAAAACACTGATTTCGTCCGTCTTCGCCCTTTCCGTGATTAGTCTATGACGACTCCCGTCTCTCCTTCTTCTTTTTTTCTGCACAACACAAAACAAACACAAACAACAAAAACAACAATAACATAATATACATATATACACATGTTTGGCGAAGGAACCGATCGGGAAAATAACAAAAACCACATTTCCCAGTCACCGGAGACTCTGCACTTGATGGTGGAGGACGCATGAACAATGCTAGGCAATCAATTCATGGGTCTCCGAACAAGATTTGAGGGTGGAGGATAGGCGAACAGTACTAGGCAATCAATTCGCGGGGCTCCAGCCTCGATGGTGGAGGACACATGAACAGCGCTAGGCAATCAATTCATGGGTCTCCAAAAGATTAGAGGATGGAGGATAGGCGAACAGCGCTAGGCAATCAATTCACGGGGCTCCAGCGTCGATGGTGGAGGACACATGAACAATGCTAGGCAATCAATTCATGGGTCTCCGAAAGATTAGAGGATGGAGGATAGGCGAACAGCGCTAGGCAATCAATTCGCGGGGCTTCAACCTCGATGGTGGAGGACACATGAATAGCGCTAGGCAATCAATTCATGGGTCTCCGAAAGATTAGAGGATGGAGGATAGGCGAACAGCGCTAGGCAATCAATTCGCGAGGCTCCTGCCTCGATGGTGGAGGACACATGAACAGCGCTAGGCAATCAATTCATGGGTCTCCGAAAGATTAGAGGATGGAGGATAGGCGTACAGCGCTAGGCAATCAATTCGCGGGGCTCCAGCCTTGATGGTGGAGGACACATGAACAGCGCTAGGCAATCAATTCGCGGGGCTCCAACCTCGATGGTGGAGGACATATGGACAGCACTAGGCAATCAATTCATGGGTCTCCGAAAGATTAGAGGATGGAGGATAGGCGAACAGCGCTAGGCAATCAATTCGCGGGGTTCCAGCCTCGATGGTGGTGGACACATGAACAGCGCTAGACAATCAATTCATGGGTCTCCGAAAGATTAGAGGATGGAGGATAGGCGAACAACGCTTGGCAATCAATTCGCGGGGCTCCAGCCTCGTTGGTGGAGGACACATGAACAGCGCTAGGCAATCAATTCATGGGTCTCTGAAAGACTAGAGGATGGAGGATAGGCGAACAACGCTAGGCAATCAATTCGCGGGGCTCCAGCGTCGATGGTTGAGGACACATGAACAACGCTAGGCAATCAATTCATGGGTCTCCGAATAAGATTTGTTAGCAGGACCGAATGGTCCACTGGGTTTTTTCCATCTAAAAAAGGATACATGCTTTTTGCAAAGAAAAATAAATCATTCGCGAGAGCACCATATCTTAGAGAAACAATATACCCATGCCAAAGGTAATTTTCCGAAAATGAAGGTCACGATGTCAACATTTAGCTTTTAAATGAACATTCAGGGGAAGCATCGGGTCAAACTGAAATTGGGAATAAATCACTCATAGTGTATAAAAACTCACACAGGCAAGTGTTTTACCTTAATCCCTAACCATAGCTGCACCATGACTTTATTTTGCACACGATTTCCTATCGAACCAAAAGATCACACGCACGATCACGGATCAATAGGATTTTCTCGAGGGTAGTGTTTTTGGAGAGGAAGTTGGGTGTTTCGGTCTTTTCCTCTTTGTTTATGTGGGGCGGGATACCGCCAGTCGAGAACGACTTTGAATGGAAATCCCAAAGGAAGAACCACTTAAAAATGGGTTTTCCTTTGCCGACATTCATTTACCCTGCCGAAAAATTTATCTGGTCAGAAGATTGATCAAGAATTATTCTGTTTTCCTCCGACCTTTTCCTTTTCACTTTCTTACGATCTTTTCCTTTTTACTTTCTTCCGATCTTTGATCGGGAATCCTTCTATTCATTTCTTCCTTTTCTTTCTTTTCATTTCTCCCTTTCCATTTCTTTCTTTGGGAATTCGGGTTTTAACATTCGTTATTCGCTCTCGCTTGAGGAGATTCTGTGTCCTTCTCTTCAGGGGAGAGGGTGAGGATTCACTTCACAGACCAAGGTTCAAAGTAGCTTAAGGTTGTGTCTCAACATGGTCTTTTCATCACGCAAGCTCGATTTTGATATCTGGGGAAAAACAAATTTTCGTGTCGAGGTGTCGCTCTCGGGTTGAATTTCCATATTATTTCCACGAGGCACGCGTAACATTGATGATTTGGGAACCACGTGCAAAATTAGTCATGGCTACAACTTGGTGGGTACTCAAGCATCCAGTTTATGGCATTGTGATACTAAGGCTTGGGATTTACACAAGTAGACTCAATATTTCCAAATTATGTTCTTTCATCAGTTCAATGAATCCATCCATTCTTATCTCGGTTATTCCGGAAAATAAACTCTTAGCGCCAGTCCCTTGTTTCCAAAAGATATGTTTGCTCTCTATGAATGATTTATGCTTCCTATGATCATAACATGCCGACCTTCGAGGTCTTTCTTTCTCTTTTCTTTTTGTTTCATTTTTTTATGTTCTCAAAAACTATACATCCATCGTTATCTATGAGAAAAGCTTTTTCTTTGTACACCTACATTCCTATACACGACAAAATTTTCTATACACACGCGCATTAAAAACTCTTTCTCTTTATATCAACATGGTCTATAAAACCTCTATTCCTTTTCAAAGATTTCTTTTTCCCTTTTTCAACATACACTCGTTGTTTATACAAAAACTTTCTTTATATACACTCATTGTTCACACACAAGAATTTCTTTTCACACAAAGTCTTTTCATACACTTTTTATATACAGAAACTCTTTTCTTTTCTTTATATACAGATATGACATTTGTTCACAACGCCCCTTTCTTTTTCTATTTTGGTGTTATCATGATGTTTGTTCGTTTTAGGACGACGTTCCTAAATGAAAACTCTAGACGCTTCCGGAATTTGAACAAACATTATCAACAATAACGAAGTAAGCACCAACGCAATAGTCCAAACAAAATACATGCACAATACAAATGACAATCGCAACAACAAAAAACAAACGTTAGTCCCTCAAGTCATAGAAATAAAATAACATGTAAATGATAAAGGATGAAACATAAAAAGAACATGAATCTAGGGATCCCACGGTCATGTGGCTCCGCATGCCACCGGACTCTTGGGTCACGGTAACAAAAAGTGGGGTGGTCGACAAAAGCAAGGCTTTTGCTCCTACGTATCCTCAATTTGTGATGAGGAACTCAAACCTACATAGTTCTTGATAACTGTGAGACTAAAAATAGTCTCGGTGTTTTCTTCACTAAAATGTGAACATGGTTTAGTAAAGAGACAAAACTTCCAACTGATCAGAGCAACATATGCTTTTTTTTATGAAAAATGATGTGTCCATCGAGGAAGGAGAGTATGCTGATGAAATTTTCTCATAACCATAAATGAGATTTTGGATGTTAGCATTTCGTTTCTAAACAACCATTTAGAGGAAACAATGGGTCCAACAAAAATAGGAGAAAATCACTCAGTGTATCAATCTCACACAGGTAAGTGTTTTATCCTAATTCTGAACCATAGATATGTCATGACTTGATTTTGCAAATCATTTCCTATCAAATCAAAGATTACATGCGTGATCATGGATCAATAGGACTTTTTCTTGGGAATGGTTTGTTTTCTTGGTGGGAAATTTGGCTTTGAGTGTTTTTGCCTTTTCCTCTTCTGTTTTTGTTTAGTGCGTGGCGAGAAAGTCGCTAGTGCACAGGATTTTGTCGGCAATCAAAGGGAGAGGACCACTTTAGGTCGTGGTTTCCTTTTTCTTGTTTACTTGGTGACAATTCTGTATTGTTCAAATATTGTCTGGTCCAAAGACCTTTCTGGATGTTTCTTCTGTTTTCTTTCGATCCTTGATCAGAAATTTTCTTTCCTTTTTTTGCTTTCTCCCACTCTTTGATTGGGAATTTTTCTTTTCTTTTTTTTTTGTTGTTTTCTGAGGGCAAGGATTGACATTCTCACCCTGGGTCAAGGTTTATGATAAGTTGGGATTTTGGCTCAAGGCTTGTAGAACGGCTGGTCATGATATATGTCAGGGTTTGGCCAGCGGTTCGGGGATAAAGGGGATGTCCTACATTATTTCCATGATACACATGCAACAATGATGATTCAGAAATTTTATGCAAAACTAGTCATGCATGCACCCATGTGGACACTCAAGCATCAAGTTTTTATGGTCATGTGACACTAGGGCTCAGGATTCATTTTCCCTATTTTAAGTCAACCCAGTGTTTCCAAAATATGTTCTTTTATCAAATCATGCATTCATCCGAGTCCATTTTGGGCGTTCGGAAAATTTTCACAGCATTCACTCTTTAGGTGTATACACATTTTTTTCAAAAACTGGTTAAGATCAGTAAAATCTTTCAAAGAAAAGTTGGAAATTATCTCTTTTCACAATCATGTTGTTTTTTAGCTAGACAACTTTTTATTTTATTATTATTATTATTATTATTTATTTTCTATTTTCTTTTTTTCTTCCTTCTTTTCTTACTCGCTCTCTATTTTTATCATGAGGTATTTTGCTACCTAAACATACGTATATTTTTGTGAGGTATTTTGCTATATACATGCGTGTCCAAGGTATCTTGCTACCTAAACATACATATATATGTTTTGTGAGATATTTTTGCTATATACATGCATATCCAAGGTATCTTGCTACCTAAACAGACATATATATATATATATATATATATATATATATATATATATATATATATATATATATATATATATATATATATATATATATATATATATATATATATATATATATATATATATATATATATATATATATATATATATATATATATTGTGAAGTATTTTTTTGCTACATACATGCATATCCAAGGTATCTTTCTACCTAAACATACATATATATATATATATATATATATATATTTTTTTTGTGAGGTATGACTACCTTCCGAGCTTGTGCTTGTTTTATTTAAATTCCTAGGATCATGAGCAACTAGGTGTGTCCTGCTATGACTTAAGAAACAAAAGTGATCAAATAACAAGCAGAGATTTAAAAGGTACTAGATTGCCTCCTAGTAGCGCTTATTTAACATCTTGAGCTGGACGCATGATGGCTTATCGGTCACGGACCAAGTACTTTGCTTACCTTTGGCTTTGGACTTGGTCGCCTATTGGTCGGCCATGGGTCGTAAGCAACGCTCTAACCTTTTTGTGGATGAGCTGAGGTGAACTCTAGAGGTGATGGCGGTGCGCCTGTTGCCCGCTGTCGGCCATCCCCAGGCTGCTGTGGTGTTTCGCCCTGTGCTTGCCTGGGGACGCAGTACTTCTTGATGAAAGCTCGATTAGTAGGGGGCCTGATGACCTTGCTGGGAGCGACAGGCACTCCGTAGAACTGATAGAGGCCTGTAATTAGAGCTTGGCAACTCCAAGACCCTGTTGGACTTTTTCGGGTCCACTGGGTGTCTTGCAGGCGCGATCCCTGCAAACAATAGATGACATCAGAAATCAGCTGAGCAATGTGGATACTTACCTATGTCATGATGACGTGACCTTGCCGGGGGGAACGAGCACCCTGTAGGACTACAGAGGCCCGTAACCAGAGCTGGAAACCCCAGGGCCCTGTTGGATTTCTCCAGGTCCACTGGGTGTCTTTGTGGGTGCGATTCCTGCAAACAATAGATGGTATCAGAAATCAGTTGAACCATATGTATACTTACCTATGTCATGATGGCATGACCTTGTTGGGGGAACAGACACCCTGTTGGACTGACAGAGGCCCGTAACCAGAGCTAGAAACCCCAGGGCCCTGTTGGACTTCTTCGGGTCCACTGGGTGTCTTGTGGGCGCGATCCCTGCAAACAATAGATGACATCAGAAATCAATTGAGCCATGTGCATACTTACCTATGTCATGACAGCACAGACCAATTGATACATCTGCAGGGGGAGATTGGCATTGTGGTCGCTGGGCAGAATGTTGCTAAGTAGCAACGTCATCCATATCCATGTAAGAGTGGTCATGTTGGTGCGCATGATCCGCACTCGTCTTTTTGCAGCAGCACGGATGAAATCTTGCCCCGGTATGCATAGTAGATGCGTGATAGCCTCCCTCTCTGGATGTGCTCGCACAGTTGGTCACCCTCCAATATCAGGGGGTGGCCCAGGAAATGGTAAAAGGAAATTACTGGCCCCTTAACCGGAAGCGCAAGTCTCGGTTAAGCATCTAAGGGCAAAGGACCTTATATTCTCTTAAGGTGTGGATATGGAGTACACTGAAAATGAGGACGCGTAGCCCTCTAATGGAGAGGCCGTGCAGCCCTCTGCAGGCGAGGATGTGCAGTCCTCTGATGGCGAGGACATATAGTCCTCTAAAGGTCATAGGTACTAGTACCCAAGGGTCCACCTTTATGAGAAAGCAAGAGTTCGACTCATCGAGAGGGTCGGTCATCCAAAAAGATTGGACACGAGATGTAGGAAATCTATGCAGTTAACATGATTTTTAGGGATGCAGATGCATGCAACCTTTTTCGTGAAATTTGGTAATGCTGACCTCATATGAAACAATGCAATGCAATGGAAAGTTGTACAATGTTCATCGAGAGGGCCGGTCATCCAAAAAGATTGGACACGGGATGTAGGAAATCAATGCAGTTAACATGATTTTTAGGGATGCAGATGCATGCAACCTTTGTCGTGAAATTTGGTAATGCTGACCTCATATGAAACAATGCAATGCAATGGAAAGTTGTACAATGTTCATGACATTCTTTCCCTATTTTGTGATTTTGATTTTGATTTAATATTTTTGGAAAACACAGATTGACTGTCCTTTTGAAAAAGATGATAATTCATGCAACTTTATCCTATCTTTTGCAAATCTCTCCAGGAACTCCCTCAGAGTGTATGTTATGTTTGATTTAGTCACTTGACCATTTTGGAGTGATGGCAATGGATTCGTTTGACGTTTAATCAATCTATTGAAATTCTAGGGTTTGTCTCCCCCCTTTTTTTCTTGTTTAAAAACATCAACGGGCGAGAACTTTTGATCTGCCCCTATGTTCACTTGAGGCTCATGCACGATGCCCCTCATTTCCCCAGTGTAAGGCTTTGAGGTACCAATTGTTATCTTTCGTCATGACCTTGTAGCTGGGAACCTATTGGGTGAGAGCTTTTAATCTGCCCCTAGGTTCGCTTGAGGTTTTTGCATGGTGCTTTTCATTGCCCCAGTGTAAGGCTTTGAGGTACAATCGTTGTCTTTCGTCATGACCTTGTAGCAAGGAACCTATTGGGTGAGAACTTCTAATCTGCCCCTAGGTTCGTTTGAGGTTTATGCATGGTGCCTTTCATTGCCCCAGTGTAGGGCTTAGAGGTACCAATTGTTGTCTTGTTTTCACAACCTCGTAGTGAGGAAGAATGAAAGAAGCAGTTGATTCTTGCAAAAAGAATTTTCCAAGGACGAGAAATAGTTGAAGGATTTTTTAGTTGATGGATTAAGTCAAAAGACTCCTATGTAGAAGCAAGATGTTTTGATGTCTTGATGGTGCTAAAGGATCAAGTGCTTCTAAGTTTTATTCAAGACAAGAATCCAAGAAAATCAAGATATATGATCAAGTTGATCTCTAGAATCTTTAGGAAGAAGTTTCTAAATTGAAAAAACAAAAGGTTTGACCAAAGAATTCTATCATTTCAAATTGAGATTTGCTCTCTGGTAATCGATTACTAGCAGCTGAAAATGTTTATAACAGTCACTAGAAATTTGAATTCAAAATTTATAACGTGTAATTGATTACACGTGGATGGTAATTGATTACCAGTAGTTTATTGAACGTTTTAATTCAAATTTGAAAACCTGTAATTGATTACCAGAGGGGATTTTCAGAAAATAATTTCCAAGAGTCACATCTATTCAAATGTTTTATGAATGGCCATCAAAGGTGAATTGGAAACACGAATTTAAAGAAAGTTTTCATTGCCCAAAAAGTTTTATCCTCTCAAAAGATTAAGAGTTTTTCTGAACTGAAATGTCTTATCCTCTCAAAAAGATTCCTTGGTCAACCACTTGCATATTCAATAAGGAATTTTGATTGATCTTCATTGTACAATCTATCTCTTTTAAGAGAGATTTCTTCTTCTCTTCTTCTTATTTCTGAAAAGGGATTAAGAGATCGTGGGTCTCTTGTTGTAGAGGATTTCTGAACACAAGGGAAGGGTTGCCCCTATGTGGTTCAGACTTTGTAAAAGGAGTTTTACAAGGAGAGTGGAAAATCTCAAGTGGGTTGCTTGAGAACTGGACGTAGGCACGGGAAGTGGCCGAACCAGTACAAATCAAGTTTGCATTCCTCTCTTTAAACTTCTTTTATTTATTACTATTTATCTTTTGCTTTAATGAAGTTTATTTTGAATTGTCTTTTGAGTAATTCATGTTAAGGGTGCATTGTTAATCCAAAAAGAGAGAGTGAAAGTTTAATTAGGGAATAGTCTTTGTATCTTAATTCAAACCCCCCCCTTCTTAAGATAACTGAGGCCATTTGTCCAACATCCTATTCTTGATAACTCACTTCTCTCTAAAAAGACAAACTTTCCGGAATGATAAAATGAGGTCACATGAACGTCTTGAAAACACAGTCAATCAAATGTTTTTTTTAACCTTTTTTTTAAAACTTATTTGTCTTGAACTTTACTCGTTGTTTTACGGCACCCCCACCAACGTGCAAGACGAGTAATTTCTGATTGACCGGTCTTGGAAGTCCAAACTCAGGAGCACAGGTCGCTTGAGCAAACAGACCAATGGCTTGCACCCACATTCCGGTGAAAGTTGAATAAGCAAAGATGCGTTTGTGAGAGGATGAGGGACAAAGATATCAACTTTATCCATTTTGTTTAACATTGTAACTGTGGTTTACAATAATGGTACAAACTTGAAAATCCTGATGAGTCATTAGAGACATCTAACAACAACTTTCAAAATTGCCCCATGTGTGGCATCTCTTGTCAATGTCAGGATTTACACGCGATTCTCCTCAAATTTCAGCCAGCCTGCATCAATTACACCTTGCACCTTACGCTTCAGGGCCATACAATGCTCAATGGAATGCCTCGAGGCTTCTCCATGACAAGCACACGTTGCATTCGAGTTGTATTCTCGGAGAAATGGAGGTTGATGAACCTTGGATGGGGTTATGGCTACCATTGAATTATCAAGTAGATATGGGAGCAAGTCAGCATAGGACACTGGAATTGGGGTGAATTCTACATGCTTTCTCGCTGCAAAATTCATTTCTTGGTTGGTGTTTTTGGTTTGTGCTAAAGGTGGTGTTCATCATTGGAAGTGCGGTAGACAGACTTTGTGGTTGATTTAGGGATGGCCTTTATGGATAACTGGGCGGTGGGTAAGGAGAAGGTTTGTTATTGGCTGAGTAATGACATTGTTGGGTTGGTGGGAAACTTGGCTGTATAGGAATGGCAGTCACAGCATGGGTTTCTCCCTCATTCTCACCCTCTTCATTTGCCCCAGTTTTCTCATTCGTCCAAGCAAGATGATTAAATTTGCCTCTTTTCATACCTACTTTGATCCTTTCGTCGGTGAAAACTAAATCAGCAAAGCTTGAAGGTGTGTAGCCCACCATCTTTTCATAGTAGAATACTGGTAATGTGTCTACTATCATTGTTATCATTTTTTCCTCCGTCATTGAGGTGCCACTTGAGCTGCTAGGTCTCTCCACCTTTTGGCGTATTCTTTGAAAGATCCGCGCCCCTTTTTGCACATGTTCTGTAGTTGCATCCTATTCAGAACCATATCAAAATTGTACTGATACTTCCTAACGAAGGCAACCATTAGGTCCTTCCAAGAATGGACTCGGGAAGGTTCCAAGTTAGCGTACCAGGTAACAGATACCCCAGTAAGACTTTCTTGGAAGAAATGTATCAACAGTTCATCATCTTTTGCGTATGTCCCCATCTTTCGACAACACGTCTTTAGATGGTTCTTGGGGCAAGTAGTCCCCTTGTACTTGTCAAAGTCCGGCACCTTGAACTTGGGAGAGGTGATGATATTGTGTACTAGGAACAACTCTTCTAGGTTAGTAAAGGCATAATCTTCACCTCCTTCAATGGCCCTGAGCCTTTCCTCTAACTTTCCCATTTTTGCCATAGCATGAGGGTTTTTACTTGTTGTGGAATGCAAGAGGTGTAGTTGTGGGTGATACTGAGGGCCCTCTAAAGTGTTTTGCAGGGGTATACCACCAACTGCTTGCCCTTCAGTGGCATATTCGAGGCAAGGCTCGAAGTCGGCTAGATTGTGGAGGGGAATTTCATGTGTCTCCCCCACGGTTTAAGAGACATGTGCATGATCAGTTTGGGGTTGTTGGCTCTCAATGGATATAGGAGTGGAGTTATTGACATTCTTATTGGGAGTGTATGCCACATTGGGTGGCGTATAGTTGAGAGGCAAGCCATATGGCGGGAAGGCGTGCTCGTTTTGAATTTGCACATCATGAGGGCCGCCCGTACTTCCCAAATCTTTGCCTACCATAGCTGAGGTTGGATGATTCATTTGGTTGAGGCCAGATGGGGGCATCAGGTTCACCTTAGCAACAGTGCTGGTAGCGGCAACTGCAACCGCATTGGCTTCCATTATCTTCTTCATGATCGTCATGGCCTCCATCATTGTGGCCATTTGCTCTTTCATGGCCTACATGTCGGCCTTCATCTTCTCTTGTACCTCCTCTACTTCACCCATTACTCTTGCTCTAGCACAGGTTCGGTGAGGGCACCGTAAAGCATGTTTTTTTTTATATAACAATGATTAAGTTTATTTTATTTTATTTTTCAAGGAAAGAATGTAATGAGCAATGCAACCAATGAAAAACATGGATGTATGCGAATGATGCATAGTTGAAGTATTGTGAATTTTTACGCAGGACATGGGGTTGAATCAATTTAGATTTTCAACATGGTCCATGACATCTTTGTCAAGGTGAAGCTGGAAGTAACAAGGATATCAACAATCCTAAACGTGTTTGGTAGTAGACAAAGCAATGATGTAACATGATCCATCTTTTGCCCCAATTTTGCAAGATGGTTACTTCCTTACTTCAACTTGACTCGATGAACCTTTTCGTAAAAGCACGAGCTTGGTTCAACCCCATAACCCAGGGAATGGCAATTTTGATTGCCAATACTTCAACAACATTTCATAGGGATGAAAGACTCGGGAATACGCATGCTATGCATGGAAAATGTAATTATGAGATTGAGATGCCCGAAGAGACATCCTTTCTTAGTTAACCACGCATTAGGTACCATGCTCAATCATTTTGTTTTGTTGTTTGTGTTTTTTTATTAATTTTAGAAATGGGTTTATGATCCCAACATGGTTGGCTCATGGTACCTAACACATGCAACTAAGAATGCATCATGAATTTTCATGCTTCCCTTTTTTTTGTCTTTGTTTTGTAGAGGAAAACACAAGGATCATGTATGAGCAAACATGTAGAACAAAAAGTATGTTGAACGCATATGCATGATGATGCAATGACTCATGCAAAATGTGAGGCTGGAATGTGATAACAGACAAATGCAGGAACGATATGTTCATTATGATGCTGAAGAGATGTTTATGCGATGCATGATATGAATGCATTTACGGACACGAGAGCCCGGAAAATCATCTCTCCTTACTTGCGCATTTGGGGGTGCAGTGCCCCATGTGTGCAGTTAAGAAGACGATATGAATCTTCCGACTTCCCACGACAAAAGACGAGACCCACATACAACGCATGTGTGACGGCATGATGCAGATGCGCAAAAGTGCAACAGGGGGATTTACACAGCATGGCAATATCCTCAAATAATCATACAACAAAGGCGTACATGACATTTAGGTTATATGCATGACAGTGTTTAAAAGGCACGCAACGTGTTCGCTTCGTGCCCCTATTTTAGGGACCTATAGGATAATATCTAGGGGTCTCTAATAACAACTCCCAACGATCCATATCTCACATGGCTGTTTTCTAGAGGTATCGTCACTCAAGATAATAATATTGCGGCGGTATGGAATACCAGTGACAACACATTATAAAGAGAGAAAGCTCTAGACGAGGTATCGCTATTATCAAGCAAGTCGGAGACCTAGCATGACCATAGAATTCACCTCCACTCCTTAAATTCCCATGGACCCGGGTATAGGGCCCCTTTTTTACTCAAGCCCGTGGGTGCTTAGAATGCGGTGTAAAAATATGGAAAAGACAACCTTTATTATATTTAGACAGTTAAAAAATGCAAACACAAAGTTTCACAATTCCACAATTTCCTAAAATAGGCCTAACTCACAAAAACAGTCCCCAGTGGAGTCGCCAACTGTCGCAACCTACCCTTTTGCGGGCGAGCGAGGCGAGGCTCACGGGTGCGTCTTCCAAAGGAGGAAAATTCGCGGAGTCGCCACCAACGTTTATTTGTGGAAAACGTCGTAAAAACCGAAGGAAACCGGTCATGAAGAATATTCCAAATTCGGGAGTTGTATTTACGTTTGAGGAAGGTATTAGCACCTCTCACGTTTGTCCCAAAGGACAACAACCTTAATTTTAGAATTGTGTGAAATTGTGTACCTACGTACCCTCCATCGAAGAGGAAATCAGACCTACGTAGTTCTTTCTTAAGGGTGAATCAAGCGATTCTTTTTACTTGGAAGGTGGTCATTTTAAGGCGTTGGACCTTAAAAATGATCCTTTTTACTTGGTAACAAAAACTGTGGTATTGAATCTTAAAATCCTTTTTTAGTTATTTTTCGCGGATGAGCTTGACTTTACGAGTTGATTTTAGCCTTAGTTTCACTTTAGTTATTAGTCAATTCAATTAATAAAGAGAAATCCCAAAGAGAAACGTTCGATTGCTTTTTTTGGTTTATTTTACTAAAAGATATTTTTTTATTATTATATTATTATTTTACCTCTTTTTGGTTTCCAACGTGGTTACGGCATGACCGAACGGTCGAATTTGATTTTAATAGAAATTAACGGATATTACAATTCAAATGATCGGTGGAAATTTATTTTATTTTTTGATTAGGCAAGAAAATGACTTAAGTAAATGACTGAAGCACGTCAAAAGGAGGTACAGAAAGTAAATGAAACGAGAATAAAAGTACACAAAACAAATGGGGACCACCACGGGTACATAGAATGAATTGAAAAGTTCGATTTCGGGTACTTACCGGTTGAAGACCGAAGAACAATGAAGAACAAACGATGAATGGCGAAGAGCGGTTGAAAATCTTCGCGTAATTACCCAGGGAAACGTTACGGAAGTGCCTCGACTTGAATTTTCTTCATAGAAACAATTTTCCTCAGCAATTTCAAGTGAATACGAAGTGCCAAGAAGGCTGAACCCTTTTCTTCTTCACTCCTCCCCCTATTTATAGCAAAATAGGGGAGGAGCTTGCCACCCAGCTCGCCCAGGCGAGCCAGGTTGCTTCCTCCAGAAGCAACCGCCTACTGGAGGAAAAATCTAGAAGGCCCAAGTAGGCCTGGTTACTGTTTGCACCCCTTTTTTACTAAATGCACCCCCTTTGCTTTTTTTTGTGATTCCTTTTCCGTAACGTTACGAAACTTTACGAATTTCGTAACGGTACTTGTTTTCTTTTCGTATGGTTACGGACCTTACGGATCATATAATTACTCCTTTTTTAGCTTTGAAAGAGTTACGGAAACTCACGGATTGCATAACAATACTTCCTTTTGATTTCCAGCACGTTACGGAATTTCACGGATTGCGTAACAACGCTTCCTTTTGATTTCCGGCACGTCTCGGGACTTCGCATATTGTGCATCAAAGGGTGCCAAGTACCTCGAAGCGGTCTATCAAAGGTTGCATGCCATCAAGCAATAGTCCCCGGACGAAATTAGGGTATGACAGCGTTCAACACCGTAAGTCAACTAGCAAGGATCAAAAGATCAAAGAACGATAGTCCCTAGGCAAAATTAGGGTATGAAAGTTGCCCCTCTTTACTTATCTTTTATTGGAAATAAAAGGGAAGTAAAGATAAGGACACTAATTTTGTTCGAGTGACCTTGCTATTCATCTGGGCAACTGGCGAAAACCAAGAAAGAAAAACCTGTAAAGAAAAGTACATTGAAGTCCTATAAAACGTAAAAAGGGAGGACATGGAAGTCCTATAGAGCAAAAGACATTTGAAGTGTTTTTTTTTCAAAGCCTAGAAATAAAGGATGTTGAGTCCTAAGAAGCACAAAGACAAGGACATTGAGTCCTATGAAAGATAAAGACAAGGACATTGAGTCCTATAAGAACGAGGACACTAAGTCCTATGAAAGACAAAAGATGTTGAAGTCTTATAAAGTGTAAAAGACAAAAGACATTGAAGTATTGTAAATGTAAAGACAAAAGACATTGAAGTCTTTGAAATGTAAATGACTGAAGACATTGAAGTCATTAAAGTGTAAATGAGTAGAGGACTTTGAGTCCTATGAAAATATAAAGATAGAGGACTTTGAGTCCTATGAAAGATAAAAGCCAGAACTTTGAGTCCTATGAAAGATTTAAGCGAGGACATTGAGTCCTATGAAAGATAAAGGCGAGGACTTTGAGTCCTATGAAAGATAAAAGCGGTGACTTTGGGTTCTATGAAAGATAAAGGCAATGACTTTGAGTCTTATGAAAGATAAATGCGAGGACTTTGAGTCCCATGAAATCATAAAGCAAAGGACATTGAGTCCTATGAAATAAGCCAATAGGCACTAGTACCAAAGGGCTCAACCTTATGAGAAAGCAAGAGATTGACTCTTTGAGAGTGCCTCTCATCCTAAACTTAAAAGATAGGACATTAAATTTGGGAAATTGGTATATAAAGAGAAATCTATGCACTTATAGCCTAATATGAACATGATTTTTGGGATGCAGATGCATGCAACCTTCATCTTGAAATGCAGTAAATGTAGGCTTTGTATGTAGTAATGCAAAAGGTTTTTAATCATGAAAATTGTGTAATGCTCATTACATTCTTTCCTAATTTTGTGATTTTGATTTTGATTTGATTGATTTTTGGTTCTTTTCCTTTTTTGTGGAAAGCACAGATTGACTGTCTCTTTCTGAAAGACGTGATAACTCATGAGACCTAGTCCTATCTTTTTTGCAAATCTCTTTAGGGACTCCCTTAGAGTGTACATTTTGTTTGATTTAGTCACTTGACAATTTTGGAGTGACGGCAATGGAGTCGTTTGACATTTAATCAATCAACCAAAACATTGATCCTAGGGTTTTCCCCTTTTTTGAAAAAACTTTGATTATTCTGCACAACAAGAAAACATAAGGTTTTGGGATCGATCGTGCACCCCATTGAAGGATGGCAATGGATTGTCACACTTGGGTATGTGACCAAGTGAAACTTTCCTAATTTAAGATTGTAGACTGATGCCAAGGGTCTGTCGATCCCGCTAGAACTTGACGACATGGGCTGATCCCGAAAGAATTTATACAACAAAGACCACCCTTGGATTCAAAAGGAATCCTAAGGAGCTTGCATGAGTGACTAAAGTCAAATGTACCCTACTATCACAATTGTCTTTGGGCATTTTCCACGAGCTTTTGATCGAATGAGTTTTCTTCTCAAATGTGCAAGTGTGAAACTGTTGGATTTCCCCTACAGTTACTTTTTGGTCCACTTTTTCTTTATACAAGTATGTCCAAGGGAAATCCGGTTTGCCGGAAAGCGCACCGGATCGTCAAGTATTTAAAAATTAAAATGGATGAATCCGAGTATCGAACTCAGAGAACTAGTCCTAGACAGGGTTAAATTCAGAAATAAGGCATTGTTGAAAGAAACATTGATAATTGATGATTTAGAACAAAATTAAACTAAGTCTAGACTAAAAACAGTAAAAATGCAAGTAGGTAAGATTGACAGTAGTAGGTAAAGATGTTGGGTCTTTCTAACAGACCAGCTGATGTATATAAAGAAGTTTCTCTAATGAATCATGCTTTTGTGTTCTATGTTGTAGCCTTAATTACTAAACCTCGATCCCTAGTTAGACTGAATCAATCCAATCTTCGTCCTCAGATCCCTCTTGTTGGACTAGGCTCAATTTAGACAGCCCTCCTAGGTTTAGACTAACTTAAACTAAGCTTCATCCTCGGATCCCTCTTGTTGGACTAGACTCAGCTTAAATAGCTTACGAAAGTTTAGACTAGTTTAACCTAAGCTTTGTCCTTAGATCCCTCTTGCTAGACTAGACTTAGACCAAACAACATTATTGTAACAACATATTTAAAACCAAAACTTAATCCGTAGATCCCTCTTGTAAGACTAAGTTTTAATTCTGCTTCATTCAAGTTCTAAGGCAACAATACATTTCCCAATGCTCAAGTCACCTAACCAGGCACACAAATGGTTGATTAGACCAAGAGCATACAGAATTTAAGCACTAACAGAAGCATTGAAAACAAGAAACACAATCAAATAGATATTAAAATAATTACATCAGTTGTTCTTTAGAAATCCCCAACAAGAGTGTTTAGCTAGCCATTATAGAAGAAACCCTAACAATAATGAGATTACAAAACCTAGGTATCTCTGCAAAAGTCGCTCCTTTTGCTGCCTCCAGAGCTCTTATCCCCAAATAGACATTGTGGTGTGCTCTGGAATTCTGTGCAAAATCTGTACCCCAAGTGTAAGGTGTTGTACCCTAATTTTGCACAAGACAGGCTTTAAATAGGCTCTGAATTCGCGATTGTCATACCCTAATTTCATCCGGGAACCATTGTTTGTCGGCATGCGACCTTTGTTTGACCACCTCAAAATATTTAACACCCATCGTTGTGGAATCCGTAAAGTTCCGAGATGTTTTGGGAAGAAACCGGTCAAAAACACGAAAACGGGAGTGTATTTAGCAAAGTGAGGTATGTGTAAATAAACTGTTACACTCTAATTTCATCCGAGGACCATTATTGATCGCTTCGGAAGGCTTAACACTCATCGCGGTGGAATCCGTAAAGTTTCGTGAGATTTCGAAAAAAAAAAACAGCCAAAAACACGAAAATGAAGGGTGAACTTATCAAGATAGGGGTGTAAATAGCAATTCAAATCTAGGCCCTTCCGAAACATTTTGGAAGTTGGGTTGCTTAAGGAGGAAGCAACTGGGTGACAAGCTCCTCCACGTTTTGTTGAAAAATGATTTTCGGGGCTTCCGTGGCTTCCGTAATGCTTCCGTAAAATTTCTGAAAACCTTGGGTAAGCATATTTCACTTAACATTGGCGAAAGGGAAGAGAAAAAAAGATGAAAATCAAATCCAAAACACTTCCGTAAGGCTTCCATAACTTTTCCGTAAAGTAAGAAAAGGGGGGTGAACTTAGTAATTAGGGTGCGCTTAGAAATCTTCCTCAAGAAGCCTTGGGCGGCAAGCACCTCCCTTTTTCCCTATAAATAGGGGAGGGGGGACTCTTTCAAAAATGTTCATGACCCCTAGGCTATGCATTCCGTACTTCGTTCGTTCTTCGTTCTTCAACCATTAAGTGTTCCAATCCGAGACTTTCAATTCATTTCTTGTTTTGTTTGCTTTCATCTTCATCTCGTTCACTTTCGATTTTCTTTTATTTCGTTTTTAACGTGCTTTAACCATTTATTTAAGCCGTTATCTCGCCTAATAAATGATAAAATGAATTTCAACCGATCATTTGTGTTGTAATGTCGTTTAATCACTGTAAAAGCAAAATCTAACCGATAATTCACGTTGTAACCTCAGTTAAACAAAAAAAGCAAAATAATAATAAAATAATCAAAATATCTTGAAAAAATAATAATAAAATAATCAAGAAAAATCGATCAGACGTTTTTCTTTGAAAGTTTCCTTGGATTAATTGACTAATAACCAAAGTGAAACCAAGGCTAAAATCAACTCACAAATCAAGCTTTGTCCGTAAAAATCACTTGAAACCATTTTTAGGTCCAACGCCTTAAATGGTCCTCTTTGCTTTTATTGGTTAACATGGACCGTTCAAAAGCATAAAATCAACATGTAACTTTACCGCTTTTGCAAGAACTACGTAGGTCTGATTTCCTCATCGCCATTGAGGATACATAGGAGCAAAAGCCCCGCTTTTGTCGACCACCCCAAGAGATCGTTCATGGTCCAACGCCTTAACGTTTCTCTCTTTTCAAAAACTAAGAGATCGTTAATGGTCCAATGCCTTAACGTTTCTCTCCTTTCAAAACCAAGAGATCATTAATGGTCCAACGCCTTAACATTTCTCCTTTCAAAAACAAGAGATCGTTAATGGTCCAACGCCTTAACGTTTCTCTCCTTTCAAAAGAATCAAAAGATCGTTTAATGGTCCAATGCCTTAAACGACTTTTGTGTGGTTAAAATCGATCTTGCGGAAAAAGATCAAAACAACTTAACCAATGTTTAGTTCTAAAAGAACTATGTAGGTCTGATTTCCTATTCGCAATTGAGGATACGTAGGAGCGAGGGAAACACCCTTGTCGACCACAAAAAGATAAAAAATACAAAAAGGCCCACAAAAAGCAAAAAAAAAATAAAAAAGGGAAAATACATAAAAACATAAAAAAGGGAAAATACATAATTTAGAAGTCATGTCTTGCACACTCGATTAAAGGTTGTCTTCCCTTGTGACGGACGCGTGGGGTGCTAATATCTTCCCCATGCATAAAAATAAGTCCCGAACCTTTCACGATTAAAGTTCGTAGACCACACCTTTCTAGTTTTTCCGACGTTTTCCTCGAATAAACGTTGGTGGCGACTCCGCGCACCTTCCTCCCTTGGAAGATGCACCCGTGAGCCCTCGCATCGCCATCCCACCGAAGGGTAGGTTGCGACAGCGATGTTGCACTTAGCACCACCCTCGCACTTAGCGCAAGTAAGTAGATTTGAGCTTAGCGCCAGTCGTGTGCAGAGCCTGGTTGAAGACAACTGCTGCCCTTAGCGCACTGATCTCGCGCTTAGCGCGCGGCCCTGATATTGATGCTCTGCTAGATTCCTTTGTCGCGCTAAGCATGCTGAAGTTGTGCTTATCGATGGATGCACGCTTAGCCCAACTGATGAGCTAAGCTCAACTGTCACTTTTAGCGCTTCATAACATAGCCTCTTTTTCACCTAAAATTGCGCATATTTCATCATTAAATCCAATGGACATATTCTAGAGACAACTTTAACCATAAAATAATATTTATTTACAAAAATCACTACAAAATAACCATAAATTGGGGGGACTATACAAGTTTTTGAAAATGCTTTCTATACAATAGTTAGTCGTATAAGACGACTAATAGAAACCTCGAGGATTCTCTTTTATATATATATATATATATATTCAACAATCACAAGCGGGTTTCATTCCAGAATCCCAACTTAAAAGCAAAATTAGTCATTCCTTGATCCACATGGGCTTTTTGGCATTGTAATGTGGTCAGGGATAAGAGGGCTATAAAAGAAAGGATTAGAGAGGCTCAAAAAGTGTTTGAGGGTTTTATTGGGTAAGAACCTTGAGATTCTTGCTTGTACTTTTGTTCCTTTCTACTCCTTTTGTCTTATACATTAATCCTTATTGCACTTTCGTGCCTTGTAAAATCTGGAGATCTTTTGTCTCTCTTTTTCTTCACTCACCTTTGGCGAATTTTATTTTCTTTTTTCTTTTATTGCTTCCCAACTTCATGCATGTGTTGTTTGCATTGCTCTTCCCGTCGGTTTAGCGGTGGTTCCTACTAAGGATTTCTATTTTGCTTTTGTGTTGTTTTTTAGAAAACAAATATGCTTTGGCTCGGAGGGGGGAGCAACGGATAAATTAGTGTTTGGGATGTTGAAACATGGTCATGTGTAATTTCAAATCTTAACTAGATACTTTTAGTAGTTTGGATTTTGGGACCAAATCTCTGATAAACACGTTCCTGATTGTTTTTTCTTTTTTTTTATTAACCCTAATTTTGGCCTAAGCCGCCATTTCGGGTTTTTGACCTACCGAGTGAGAACTTTTGATCTGCCCTAGGTTCGCTTGAGGTTCATGCATGGTGCCTCTCATTGCCCCAGTGTAGGGCTCTAAGGTATCAATTGTTGTCTTTTGTCATGACCTTGTAGCAAGGAAAAATGAAAGAAATTGTGCAAATTCTCAAAAATGAATTTTCAAGGACGAGAAATATTTAAAGGATTTTCAATTAACATATTAACTCAAATGACTCTTGTTCTTGATAACTCACTTTTCTCTCATGAAGACAACTTTTAAGAATGATAAAATGAGGTCACATGAATGTTTGTACTTCGTTTTTTTTTACTTTACTTGTCGTTTACAGCACCCTCACCAGATGTGGAGAACGAGCAATTTCTTATTGAACAAGCTTAGAGATCAACTCAGGAGCGCAGGTCACTTGAGCAAACAAACCAACAACTTATATTCACATCAAATTTATCCATATTATTAGCATTGTGAGTGTTGTATACAGTAATGGCATAAAACCAAAAATTCTAATGAGTCATTGGAGACATCTAACAAAAACCTTCAAATTGCCCCAAGCATCATACATAGTATTGCTTGACAACATCAGAACTCAGGAGCGATTCCCCTCCTCGAATCTCAGCCAGCCTGCATCAATCAGACTTTGCACCTTATGTTTCAGGGTCATACAATGCTCAATGGAATGCCCTGAAACTCCCCCATGATAAGCACATGACACGTTGGGGTTGTATCCTCTGGGAAATGGAGGTTGAGAAATCTTTGTTGGGCTTATGACTACCATTGCATTATCGAGCAGATAGGGGAGTAAGTCAGCATTTGGCATTCGGATTGGGGTGAATTCTACAGGCTTTTTTTTCTGGAAAATTCCTTCCCTAGTCGATGTTTTGGTCCGTGTTAAGGGTGGTGTTTGGTATCAGATGTGCAGCAGGCGGGTTTTGTGGCTGATTTAGGGGTGACCTTTGTGGATGATTAGGTGTTCTTGGCTGATAGGGTGGTGGGTAATGAGAACGGCTAGTATTGGCTGAGTATTGATATTGTTGAGCTAGTAGGAAATTTGGCCATGTAGGAACAACAATCATAGCATAGGTTCCTCCCTCCTTCTTATTCTCTCCATTCGCCTTAGGCTTGCTAGTCATCAAAGCAGGATAATCAAATTTGCCACTTCTTAGACCAACTTCGATCCTTTCACCAGTGAACACTAAATCGGCAAAGCCTGAAGGCATATAACCCAACATCTTCTCATTTTAAAACATCGGTAATGTGCCTACTATCATTGTTATCATCTCCCTCTCCATCATTGGGGGTGCTACTTGAGCTGCCAGATCCCTCCACCTTTAGGCGTATTCTTTGAAAGATTTATGCTCCCTCTTACACATGCTCTGCAGCTGCATTCTATCCAGAGCCATATCAGAATTGTATTGATACTGCCTAATGAAGGCAGCCATTAGGTCTTTCTAGGAATGGACCCGGGAAGGTTCTAGATTAGTATACCAGGTGACAGCTACCCCAATAAGACTTTCTTGGAAGAAATGCATCAATAATTTTTCATTTTTCTAGTATGCCCCCATTTTCCTGCTGTACATCTTCAGGTGATTCTTGGGGCAAGTAATCCCCTTGTACTTATCAAAATCCGGCACCTTGAACTTTGGAGGGATAATGACGTCGGGTACTAGGCACAGTTCTGCCATGTCAACAAAGGCAGAATCTTCGCTTCCTTTAATAGCCCTCATCCTTTCCTTTATATGATCAAGTTTCTCCCTTTCCTCCATGGCAAGAGGTAGTCTTTCGAACACAAAATGCAAGGGTTGTGGTTGTGGGTGATACTGAGGTCCCCCCCAAAGTGTTTGGCAGGGGTATGACACCAAATGCTTTCCCCTCAGTGGCATATATGAGGTGAGACTCAAAGTCAGCTAAAGTATGGTCTCGGGGTACTTCATGTGCCTCCCCCATGGGTTGAGAGACATGTGCATGATCAGATTGGGGTTGTTGGCTCTCAATGGGCATGGGTGCAGAGTTGCCGACATTCTCATCGGGAGTGTGTGCAACATTGAGTGGCGTATAGTTTGGAGGTAAGCCATATGGTGGGAAGGAATGCTTGTTCTGAATTTGCACAAAATGGAGGCCACCCGTACTTCCTAACGCTTCGCCTCCCTAGATGCAAGCTCCATTGGAGCTTGTAGGCCTAGGATCTTCTTCATCAATGGATTCCTTTGCTTCTTGGAAAATGAATGGCAGCGGAATGGAGAAGGAAGAGAGAGAGAGGAGACGCCACTTCAAGGAGAAGATGAGTCTAGAAGAAGCTCACCACCATAAGAGGCCATGGATAAGAGCTTGGGGGAAGAAGGAGATGAATGAAGGGAGAGGGAGAGAAGAGCACGAAATTTTGTGCTCTAAGAGAGCTCTGAACTTTGAAGTTTAATATTCAAATGATCAAAGTTGAAAAAAATGTACACACATGACCTCTATTTATAGCCTAAGTGTCACACAAAATTGGAGGGAAATTCAAATTTCACTTGAATTTGAAATTGAATTTGTGGAGCCAAACTTTGGAGCCAAAATTTCACTAATTATGATTAGTGAATTTTAGTTATGGTTTAGCCCACTAATCCAAGATCAATTCCAAGATTCTCCACTAAGTGTGCTTAGGTGTCATGAGGCATGAAAAGCATGAAGGACATGCACAAAGTGTGACTATATGATGTGGCAATGGAGTGTAGTAAGCAAATGCTCACCTCCCCCTCTAAAATTTAATTGGATTGGGCTTCTACCAATTCAATTAAATTTATTTCCAACCACACACATCAAATATCCACTTAGTGCATGTGAAATTACAAAACTACCCCTAATACAAAAACTAGTCTAGGTGCCCAAAAATACAAGGGCTGAAAAATCCTATATTTCTAGGGTACCCTACCTACATTATGGAGCCCTAAATACAAGGCCCAAAATTAATGAAACCTTAATCTAATATGTACCAAGATAAGTGGGCTCATACTTAGCCCATGGGCCCGAAATCTACCCTAAGGCTCATGAGAACTCTAGGGCCTTCTCTTGCATTTTTGGCCCAATCTTCTTGGAGTCTTCTATCCAATGCCCTGCCCTTGGGGGGTAGGATTGCATCATCCCTGCCCTACCATATCTGAGACTGGAGGATTTGCTTGATTAAGGCCGGATGGGTGAGTCGGGTCCACCTCAGTGGCGGTACATGTGGCAATGACTGTATCCGTGTTGACCTCTATCTCATTTTTCTCATACTCATCTTGGCTTCCATCATTGTGGTCATTTGCTCTTTCATGGCCTCCATGTCAGCCTTCATCTGCTCTTGCGCCTCCTCTATTTCATTCATTACAATGATTACAGTTCTAATTTCAAGGAAAGAATGCAATGAGCAATGCAACCAACATGAAAAGAAAAATAAGCATGGATGTGTATGAATGATACATTGTTGAAGTATTGCAAATTTTACATAGGACTTCAATAGAACATAGGGTGAATCAATTTAGATTTTCATTAAAATAACATTGTTCATTACATCATCTTGTCAGAGTCAAAGTACAAATGGAAATAAAACACTAACATTAACAGACCCTAATTTTGTAAATCATTTGGCTCAATCATGTATTGGCAGTAGCCAAAGAAGCTATGTAAACTTAATCCATCTTCTACCCCAACTTTTGCAAGCTAGTTACTTCCATACTTGACCTTGACTTGATGAAAACCTTTTCTTAAAAGCATGTGCTTGTTTCAACCCCATAATCTAAGGAATAGAAATTTTGATTGTCAATACTTCGACAACATATCATAGAGATGAATGACTAGGGCATACTTATGCTATGAATGACAAATGTAATTATGAGATCGACATGAGACACCCGAAGAACCATCATTTCCTAGATAATAATGCATTAGGTACCATGTTCACGTGATTTTCAATCATTTTTCAAGAGAAATGGGTGTATAATGTCAACATGGTTTGTTTATAGCTATCATCATGGTACCCAACACATGTAACTAAGAATATGGTGTAAACTTCCATGCTTCATTGTGACTTTCTTTTGTTCTTTTTTTTTTTTTTGCAAAGGATCATGCATGAGTGAACATAATATGCGAACGATGAAAATAGAATGCATGTAGTTGGCAGAGCAAAAGCATGCTAAATGAAGATGTAAGATAATGCAATGACTCATGCAAATGCAATGCATGAATATGATAAATGATAATGCAGGAAGCATATGTCCATTACAATGCCATGAAGAGATGTATGATGCGACCAAGGAACAAGCTAGAGTGAGTTTGCTATGTGCCCCCCTAATATAGGAACCTAATGAAAAGGATCCAAAAGTCCCCTTCTAGTGACAACTCCTACATATCCTAAAAAATTTATTCGAGGAAAATGCTAAGAAAACCAAAAAAAAGGTCTGCGAATTTTGAAAATAAGGGTTCCAGATTAGTATACCAGGTGACAACCTTCAATCGAGTGTGCGTAATGTGACTTCAAAATTATTTACTTTTCCCTTTTTATGTTTTTTTTTTTATTTTTTGGGGTCGACAAGGGTATTGTCCTTGCTCCTACATATCCTCAGGTGCAATGAAGAATTCAGACCTACGTAGTTCTTTAAGTCTGAATTTTTGTGTGTTAAATTGATTTTTATGTTTTTGAAAGATTTCATTTTAATTGCAAACAAAAAGTCGTTTAAGGCGTTGGACCTTGATATGATCTTTTAAATTTGAAAAGCAGAGAGAATCGTTAAGGCGTTGGACCTTGAAACGATCTTAAGTGATATTTGATAAAAAGAAGTTAGTTATGAGTTGGTTTTATCTTGGTTTTGTTTATTAACTTTCAATCTTTTCAAAGACAACTTTACAATGCTAGTGGTCGGTTAAGATTGAACTTTACAAAGAATGAGATTTACCGATGATAGAAGGAAGAGATGAACATGCACAAAACAACAAGGGGGGGCCCTAAGGGTGCATAGATCACATTCAAATCTTAAAAACAAAACTAATCGATTGTCGCATGAAGAACACTGAACGAAGAACGATATAGAGATTGATCACAGTCACAATCCGGTAGCGCCTCGGCTTCGTTTCCTCTGTGGAAGCAATGTTTTCCAAGTTTATTTTGATGATGCCAAAGACTCAAGTCAAGAATCGAGAGTCAAGCAAGTTTCAAGAATCAAAGAGTCATTCAATCAAAGCAAGTTTCAAGAATCAAGATTAAAGTGAAGATTCAAGAGAAGACTCAATTAAGATAAGTATTAAAAGAGTTTTTCAAAATATTGAATAGCACAATTTTGTTCAAGAGAATTTTTGAAAGAAAAATCTTTTACCAAGAGTTTTACTCTCTAGTAATCGATTACCAGAAGGCTGTAATCGATTACCAGAAGGCAGTAATCGATTACCAGTAGCCAACATTCTTTTCAAACTGATTTACAAAGCTATAATCGATTACCATAATCATGTAATCGATTACCAATGTTTTAAAATGTTAGATTTCAAATTTCACGAGTCACAACTTGTGATAAAAAAATTTCAAATCATTTCAAACTTGTGTAATCGATTACACAATACTTGTAATCGATTACCAGTGTTTCTAAATGTTTTGATTTTCAAATTTAAACATGAAGAGTCACATCTATTGATGTGTAATCGATTACACTATAATGGTAATTGATTACCAGTGACTTATTTTGAAAAATAAATTACCAAAAGTCACAATTCTTAATGTTACTTGTTTTTGAAGATTTTTCAAAAGTCACAACATTTAAGTGACTAGTTTTCAAAAGAGTCACAACTTTTAAAGTGACTAGTTTTTCAAAAGACTCACAACTTTTAAAAAGTGACTAGTTTTGAAGAAATTGCCAAGAGTCACAACTTTTAACTTGTTTTTTCAAGAGCCATCAAATGGATATAAATATGTGGCCATGACACGAATTTTAAAGAAACAACTTTCAAATTTCTTTCATTCATTCAAAACATTCTTCTAAGAGTTTTTGTTCAAAAATTTCTGTATTCAAGAAAAGTTCATTGTCCAAAAACTTGTGCTATTCTTCTTCTTCATTCCTTCTCTCTCTTTCCAGAAGAATTCAAAGGACTAACCACCTGAGAATTCTTTTGATTCTTCCTTCTCCCTCTTGCCAAAAGATTCAAAGGACTAACCGCCTGAGAATTCTTTTGATTCTTCCTCTTCCCTTTAAACAAAAGATTTCAAAGGACTAACCGCCTGAGATATCTTTTGTTTCCCCTTACAAAGATTCAAGGGACTAACCGCCTAAGAATTCTTTGTCTTAACACATTGGAGGGTACATCCTTTGTGGTACAAGTAGACTGTACATCTACTTGGGTTGTAATACCGAGAACAAGAGAGGGTACATCTCTTGTGGATCAATTCAAGTGGAGGGTACATCCACTTGGTTGTTGAAAGAGAACAAGGTAGGGTACATCCCTTATGGATCTTTGCTTGTAAAGGATTTTACAAGGTTATTGGAAATCTCAAGAATCAGTGGTTTCTTGGGGACTGGACGTAGGCACGGGTTGTTGCCGAACCAGTTTAAATCTTGTGTTTGTCTTCTTCTTCCCTACACTCTTTACTTTTCCGCTGTGTACTTTTATTTCCGCTTTACTTTTGTCTAAGTTATTGTTTTTGTTCTTTACTTCCTCATAACTTAGTAGTAAAGCCTAATTCAATCTAGTAATATTAATAAGAATAATTTTTAATTAGTCAAGACACATTAACAATTAACTCAACCCCCTCTTCTTAATTATTCCGAGGCCACTTGATCCAACATGTTGTATCAGAGCAGGTATCTTGAGAAAAGTTTCACAACTTCAAGATAGATGGCCTCTTTAAATTCTCTATTTTTCAAAAGTAATTTCAGGTATAGGTCAAATCTAAAATCATTTCAAGATCATGATAAAGACCAAGCCAACTTATGTCTCATGTCAAAATCTCATGAGAACAATGAGGAAGAATCTGTAAGGAAGAAGTGGTACATCAACAGTGGATGTTCCAAGCATATGACGGGAGATGTATCCAAGTTTACAACCATTTCCCCCAAGAAAAGTGGACATGTTACATACGGTGATAACAACAAAGGCAAAATCATTGGAGTCGGCAAAATAGGTACGAGTTCCTCTACTCTCATTGAAAATGTGTTACTTGTAGAAGGTTTAAAGCATAGCCTATTAAGTGTTAGTCAATTATGTGATAAAGGATATAAAGTATCTTTTGATTCTTAAAAATGTATTATCAAGCATGAGCATGACAAAGACATTGAGCATATAGGTTTCAGAGAAAATAATGTTTACATGATTGATTTGAAACAAAAATCTGAAAATGATAAATGTTTTTTAAGTAAAGATAATGATCCTTGGTTGTGGCATAAGAGAATTGCTCACATTAACATGGATCATCTAAATAGATAAATCTCAAAGGACCTAGTTGTTGGTTTACCAAAATTAAAGTTTGAAAAAGATAAATTATGTGATGCATGTCGAAAAGGTAAACAAACAAGATCATCTTTTAAATCTAAAAATATTGTCTCTGCCACTCAACCATTACAATTACTGCACATGGATTTGTTTGGACCCTCTAGAGTCATGAGTTTTGGTGGTAGTTACTATGCATTAGTAATTGTTGATGATTATTCTAGGTATACTTGGACTTTACTTCTTACTCACAAAAATGATGCATTTCATGCTTTTATGAGACTTGCCAAAGTCAATCAAAACAAGAAAAGTCTCAAAATCATCTCCGTTAGAAGTGATCATGGAGGTGAATTTGAAAACAAGGATTTTGAAATGTTTTGCGATGAACATGGCATATAACACAACTTTTCTGCACCTAGGACACCCCAACAAAATGGTGTAGTAGAAAGGAAAAATAGATCTTTAGAAGAAATAGCTAAAACCCTTTTAAATGACACTCCACTTCCAAAATATTTTTGGGCTGAAGTTGTCAACACCGCATGTTATATTATGAATAAAGCCTTAATAAGACCCATTCTTAAGAAAACCCCATATGAACTGTTTAACAATAGAAAACCAAGCATTGCTCATTTACATGTTTTTGGATGTAAATGTTAAACAATGGTAAAGAAAGCCTAGGTAAATTTGATGCTAAGGCAGATGAGGGCATCTTCCTTGGTTATTCCCTACATAGCAAAGCCTTTTAGGATATACAACAAAAGAACCATGACAATTGAGGAATCAATACATGTTTATTTTGCTGATACTAATATTACCTCTCTGAGAAAGGAGTTTCTTGATGATATTGTAGATTCTTTGGAAGATATGCAAATCAAGAAAGGAATCTAAAAAGGAAGAGAAATGAAGAAAACAAGGATGTTCAAGATGACATAGCTCAAGAAAATGATGATCTTCCCAAAGAATGGAAAACCTCAAGAAATCATCCTCTTGACAATATCATCGGAGATAACTCAAAAGGGGTAACAACTAGACACTCTCTCAAAGATTTATGCAATAACATGGCATTTGTTTCTATGATAGAACCTAAAAACTTTAAAGAAGCCATAATAGATGATCAATGGATAGTTGCTATGCAAGAAGAGTTAAATCAATTTGAGAGAAATAATGTTAGGGAACTAGTTGAGAAACCACATAACTACCCCATTATAGGAACAAAATGGGTATTTAGAAATAAACTAGATGAAAATGGTATAGTAATTAGAAATAAAGCTAGACTAGTTGCAAAAGGGTACAACCAAGAAGAAGGGATAGACTATGAAGAAACCTTTGCACCCGTAACTAGATTAGAAGCCATTAGGATGTTTTTAGCTTATGATTCTATTATGAACTTTAAACTATATGAAATGGATGTCAAGAGTGCCTTCCTAAATGGTCTAATCCAAGAGGAGGTATATGTAGAACAACCTCTCGGGTTTGAAGACTCACAAAAATTAGATCATGTCTATAGATTAAAGAAAGCACTTATGGGTTAAAACAAGCACCTAGGGCTTGGTATGAAAGATTAAGTAAATTCCTATTAGAAAAGAATTTCATTCGAGGAAAGGTAGATACCACCTTATTCATAAAGAAGAAGAATAATGATATCTTATTGGTACAAATTTATGTTGATGATATAATCTTTGGATCTACTAATGAATATTTGTGCAAGGAGTTTTCTATTGACATGCAAAGTGAGTTTGAGATGTCCATGATGGGTGAGTTAAATTACTTTCTTGGACTACAAATCAAACAAACAAATGATGGGATCTTTGTCAACCAAGCAAAATGTTGCAAGGAACTCATCAAGAGATTCAGAATGGAGAACTCAAAACACTTGGCTACTCCTATGAGCACTGGTTGCTACCTTGACAAAGATGAGTCTTGTCAACCCGTTCATGAAAAACAATATAGAGGTATGATTGGATCTCTACTTTACTTATCTGCAAGTAGGCCAGATATTATGTTTAGTGTGTACATGTGTGCAAGATTTCAATCAAATCCAAAGTTTTCACATCTAATTGCGGTAAAAAGAATCATAAGATATCTCTTAGGAACAGTTAACTTAGGATTATGGTACCCTAAAAATTCTTTATGCAATTTAATAGGATACTCAGATTCAGATTTTGCTGGATCTAAAACAGATAGGAAGAGTACTAGTGGCACATGTCAGTTCATAGGGTCTGCTCTTGTCTCTTGGCACAACAAGAAGCAAAATAGTGTAGCATTATCCACAGCCGAACCAGAGTACATCTCTACTGGTAGTTGTTGTGCACAGATCTTGTGGATGAAACAACAACTATCTAACTATGGGATTGTATTAGACCATATTCCCATAAAATGTGACAACACAAGCGCCATAAATCTATCTAAGAACCCAGTCCTCCACTCTAGAACCAAGCACATAGAAATTAGGCATCATTTTCTTAGAGATCATGTCCTAAAAGGTGAGTGTGTTCTAGAATTTGTAGATACCAAAAACCAACTCGCAGACATCTTCACAAAACCACTACCCAAAGATTCTTTCTACACCATTAGAAGAGAATTAGGACTTCTAGATGTTAGTGAATTAGACAAATGATTTGTTTTATGATATGATGTCTGATGACTTATTTGATACATATGCTTTTATTATGATTTTTGGATAATTTATTATCTTGTTTTGATGTTTTTATAAGTTTCTCCTTTTTCTTGTATGAATACATTTCTTGTATGTTTATCCATTTGTGTATGATTTTATGTTACAATTCACTTTGGCATTTTTGATGTTGCCAAAGGGGGAGAGAAAATGGGTATCTTAGAAATCAAGATGTTATATTTACTAAGTCTTGAATTAAGCATATATTCAAAAAGAAAGAGAGAGAAAGAGACGAGTGAACGATAGAACAAAACTTGCATGTATTCTCTTGATTTCAGGATTGTCATCATCAAAAAGGGGGAGATTGTGGAAGCAATGCTTTCCAAGTTTATTTTGATGATGCCAAAGACTCAAGTCAAGAATCAAGAGTCAAGCAAGTTATAAGAATCAAAGAGTCGTTCAATCAAAGCAAGTTTCAAGAATCAAGATTAAAGTGAAGATTCAAGAGAAGACTCAATTAAGATAAGTATTAAAAGAGTTTTTCAAAATATTGAATAGCACAATTTTTTTCAAGAGAATTGTCATACCCTAATTTCATCTGGGGTACATGCGGTCGGTTCTTGAACCTTGTTTGCTCCCTTCAGAACCCTCAAAACAAGCATCGTTGCACAATCCGTAAAGTTTTGCAACACTCTGGAAATCAAAACAAGCATTGTTGCATAATCCGCTTCGTTTCAGAAGGAAAACAGACATCGTTGCGTAATCCGTAAAGCTCCACAACATTTCAGAAAGAAATCGATAAAAAAACACAAATGGGGATGTATTTAGTGAAAAGTGGGGTGTAAATAGCAATCTAGCTCATTTGGACTGAAGATTCCAAAAAGAGGGCAGTGGCTTCTGGTGGAAGCAACCCAGCTCGCCTAGGAAGGGGTTCAACCCTTCTGGTATTGAGGAATCAGGGTAGAAGGAAGGGGTTCAACCCTTCTGGTATTGAGGAATCACTCAAAATTAGTGAGAAAAATTGGTTTCGTGGAAAAAATCCAAGCTGAGGCACTTCCGTAACGCTTACGAGACGTTTCCGCAAGCAATTTCGTGGAGATTCTTCGTTCGTTCTTTGGTCTTCAACCGGTAAATTCCCGAAATCGAATCTTTCAATTCATTCTATGCACCCTTAGTGGTCCCTACTTGTTTTGTGTACTTTCACTTTTATTACGTTTACTTTCTGTACCCCTTTTTAACGAGCTTTAATCGATCATTTAAGCTGTTATCTCGCCTAATAAATGATAAAATGAATTTCAACCGATCATTTATGTTGTAGTCTCGTTTAATCACCGTTAAAATAAAATCCAACCGATCGTTCATGCAGTAACCTCGGTTAAATCAAAAAGGGGCAAAATAATAATAGAATAATCAAAATATCTGTGAATAAAATAATTAAAAAAATCAATCGGACGTTTTTCTTTAGAAGTTTCCCTAAATGAATTGACTAATAACCAAGGTGAAACTAAGGCTAAAATCAACTCACAAATCAAGCTTTATTCACAAAAATCACTTGAAACCGTTCTAAGGTCCAACGCCTTAAACGGTCCTCTTTGCTTTTATTGGTTAACATGGACCTTTCAAAAGCATAAAATCAACACATAACTTTACCTCTTTTGCAAGAACTACGTAGGTCTGATTTCCTCATCACAATTAAGGATACGTAGAAGCAAAAACCTCGCTTTTGTCGACCACCCCAAGAGATCGTTAATGGTCCAATGCCTTAACGTTTCTCTTTTTTCACCCCAAGAGATCGTTAATGGTCCAACACCTTAACGTTTCTCTCCTTTCAAAAACCAAGAAATCATTAATGGTCCAACGCCTTAATGTTTCTCTCCTTTCAAAACCAAGAGATTGTTAATGTTCCAACGTCTTAACATTTTCTCCTTTCCAAAAATCAAAAGATCGTTTAATGGTCCAACGCCTTAAACGACTTTTGTTCGGTTAAAATATATCTTGCGAAAAAATATAAAAACAACTTAACCAACATTTAGTTCTGGAAGAACTACGTAGTCTGATTTCCTCATCACAATTAAGGATACGTAGGAGTGAGGAAAGACCCTTGTCGACCAAAACAAGATAAAAAATACAAAAAGGCCCATAAAAAGCTAAAAAAACAAAAAAAAGGGGAAAATACAAAATTTTGAAGTCATATTTGCACAGTTGATTAAAGGCTGATGTTCGTAAACCGGCAAGTGTACCGGATTGCACAAGTAGTATAAAACGGTAAGAACCGAGTATCGAACTCTCGGGGAACTTGTGTTATCTGGAAAGCTATTTCGATAAATAGGCGTCTGGTATGAAAATATGACTGTGGTTATGAACAGGTATTTAAACTATCTAGGCAAAAAGAAAGAAAATCACGCAAGAGAAATACTGTGTAAAAACAAGTAGAGAATGCGTTGGTCTTCCTCATAGGTTCTTGATGTTAAAAAGGACGTTCTCTATCTAACAATGCTTATGCATTCCTATGTTTTCCCCTGGACTGCTAGACCCCGATTCCTTATGATAGCCTTGCCTAGTCCTGATCAAGCCTCATCAGCAGATTCCTCTTGTAAGACTAAACTCAACCAAGACTGCATTAAGACACACATACACAACTAAGTTCTTGTACCCAAATCCCTCATGATAGCACAACAACTTAGTCCCGAACTATCAAGGACTTTAGAATCAGACCAGTTTCCATTGTTGAATGACCCTAACAAAGCATACATCTACATGATCAAGGTAAAAGCACATTGGAATGAAAAGTAGATAGTACAGAGAACACATAAAATATCATTACATAGAGAGAAATATATTTACATCAGGTACCTACAGGGAAGATCCAATAGAGGATTTAGCTTTCCATAGTTTGGAAACCTCCTTTACAACAAAGAGAAGAACAAGATGAAAGACTGCAAAAACACAAGTGGTGAGGATGTCTCCTTCACCTCTAGGATCTCACAATCACTCAGAAACTCATCTCAAGCTCTCAGAACGGCTTCTGCTTCGAACTCGCATCTCTGCAAATCTTCACACAGCAAAATCTCTCAGAACTCTCTAGAACTTGGACCTTTCTCTCTCTAGAACTTCCTAAACAGGAAAAAGCTTCAAGCCAAGGCTAGACTCTTATGCATGCAAAGGTTTCTTCAAGAAAAATGCCAAACTCCCCTTGCAAATATGATTTCAGGCTTAAATAGGTGGCCTTGTTCGTGCTCGTGCGCTTAGCGCAGATCTAGATCGCTTAGCGCGCATAAGTGGATTTTGGCTTAGCACGCTTGTTTCGCTTAGCGGATGAGCTGAAGTGGTGCGCTCGATGACCTGGAGTGGTGCGCTTAGTGAACTTGACAGCTCATCTTCTTCTGGATTCTTCCTTGCGCTTAGCCACTGAATGTCGCGCTTAGCGAATGCTCGCTAAGCCAGTAGATTGGCTTAGCGAAAAGGTGAAAACAACACTTTTGCCAATTTTCCTAATCAGCCTAAAATTGAGAGAAATTGATTATTAAACACACAAAACAAAAGTATAAATTATCTATTACCTATATTTATAGAACAACTATAAATTGGAGAAGTTTGATACAATATACACAAGTTTTATACACAAAAGTTAGTCGTATTCATCGACTAATAGTTGTCGTCCCTTGTGACAGACACGTGGGGAGCAAATACCTTCCCCGTGCATAAAAAAAAAAACTCCTGAACCTTTCACGATTAAAGTTCGTAGACCACACCTTTTTGGTTTTTTCGATGTTTTCCTCGAATAAACGTTGGTGGAGACTCCGCGTGCCTTTCTCCCTTGGAAGATGCACCCGTGAGCCCTCGCGTCGCCCTCTCGTCAAAAGGTAGGTTGCGACAGTTGGCGACTCCACTGGGGACTGTTTTTTGATAGTTAGGCCTATTAATCTTTTGTGCAATTGTTATGATTTCCCTTTCAATCGGTTTCCTTTTATTTTCTTGTATAAACTGTAGAAACAAGCTTCATGATGAATCAAGATTGATTCAAGGAGTTTTGATGATGACAAAGATAATGAAAAAAAGCTCAAAAGTGAAGATCACTTCATGATAACAAAGATGATAACATTCAAGATTGAGTCAAGAACACTTCAAGGATTAAGAGCAAATTTGATTTCAAGAATCAAGAATCAAGATTCAAGGTTCAAGATTCAAGAATAATCAAGATCAAGATTCAAGACTCAAAGATTCAATAATCAAGAGAAGACTTAATCAAGATAAGTATTAAAAAGTTTTTCAAACATTGAGTAGCACAAGAAGTTTTTTACAAAATCATTACCAGAGAGTTTTACTCTCTGGTAATCGATTACCAGATTATAGTAATCGATTACCAGTGGTTTTAAAATGTTAAGATTTTCAAAATTTAAAATAAAGAGTCACATTTGTTGATGTGTAATCGATTACACCTTTATGGTAATCGATTACCAATGACTGTTTTCGAAAAATTCATTTCCAAAAGTCACATTTCTTCAAGTGACTTGTTTCTGAAGATTCTTTCAAAAGTCATTTCTTACAAGTTTTGACTTGAGTCATCAAGAAACTATAAATATGTGACCGTGGCATGAAACAAAAGACACAACAATTACATTCATCTCAATCATCTCTTTTAATCATCTTTCAATATTTTCTTTCATCTCTTTCAACAGTTTTTCTGTTTCATCTTCTCTTCATCTTTCTAAAAGTTTTTGTTCAAAACTTTCTCTTCAAAGAAAAGTTCTTTGTTCAAAAACTTGTGTTATTCATCTCTTTCATTCCATTCTCCCTTTGCCAAAAAGAATTTGCCAAGGACTAACCGCCTGAATTCTTTTTGTGTCTCTCTTCTCCCTTTTCCAAAAGAACGAAGGACTAACCGCCTGAATTCTTTTGTGTCTCCCTTCTCCCTTGTCAAAGAATTCAATAAGACACAGTCTGAGAATTATTTTGATTCTTCCCTTTCCCATAAACAAAAGATTTCAAAGGACTAACCGCTTGAGAATTCTTTTGTTTCCCCCTTCACAAAGTTTCGAAGGACTAACCGCCTGAGAACTTTGCCTTAACACATTGGAGGGTACATCCTTTGTGGTACAAGTAAAGGGTACATCTACTTGGGTTGTTGACTAAGAACAAGAGAGGGTACATCTCTTGTGGATCAGTTCTAGTGGAGGGTACATCCACTAGGTTGTTCAAAGAGAACAAGGGAGGGTACATCCCTTGTGGAGGGTACATCCCTTGGGGACTGGATGTAGGCACAGGTTGTTGTCGAACCAGTATAAAAACTCTTGTGTGTTTGTCTCCTTCTTCCCTACTCTTTTAATTTCCGTTGTGCACTTTGTCATACCCTAATTTCGTCCGGGGACCTTTGCTTGATGACATACGACTTTTCTTTGGTCCTTGTGAGGTGCTTGGCACCCATCATTAGGCAATTTGTGAAATTCCAGGACATGCCGGAAAACCAAAAAAATATTGATGCACAATCCGTAAGTTTCCGTGACACACCGGAAATCAAATGGAAGCATCGTTGCATAATTAAGTGAGGTTCCGTAACATTCCGTAATTCAAAAAGGGGATGATCATGTAATCCGCAAGGTTCCGTAACATTACGGAAAGAAAACAAGTATCGTTACGAAATTCGTAAGTTTCCGTAACTTTACGAAAAAAGAATCACCAAAAAAAGCAGAGGGGGTGTACTTAGTAAAAATGGGGGTGCAAATAGCACCCAGGCCCACTTGGGCCCTCCAGAAGATTCCTCCAGAAGGCTGTTGCTTCTGGAGGAAGTAACCTGGCTCGCCTGGGCGAGCTGGGCGGCAAGCACCTCCCCTATTTTGCTATAAATAGGGGAGGAAGTGAAGAAGAAAAGGGTTCAGCCCCTTAGGCACTTCTCTCTCTTTCGAATTTGCTTGGAAAAATTGTTTCCGTGAAGAAAATCTAAGCCGAGGCGCTTCCGAAACGTTTCCGTAACATTTTCCGTGAGGAATTTTGCAAAGGTTTCAACCGTTCTTCGACGTTCTTCATTCGTTCTTCATCGTTCTTCGATCTTCAACGGGTAAGTACCTTGAACCAAGCTTTTCGATTCATTCTATGTACCCGTGGTGGTCCACATTGTGTTTTGTGTATTTTTATTCTCATTCCATTTACTTTTTATACCCCATTTTGACGTGCTTAAGCCATTTTACTTAAGTCATTTCTCGCTTAACTTAAAAATAAAATAAATTTCCACCGAACGTTTGGATTGTATTATCCGTTAACTTCGGTTAAAATAAATTCCGATCGTTCGGTCGTGCCGTAACCACGTTGGAAATCAAAAAGAGATAAAATAATAATATAATAACAAAAATATACCTTTTAGTAAAATAAAGCGGAAAATCAATCGGACATTTTCTCTTTGGGATTTCTCATTCTTAATTGAATTGACTAATAACTAAGGTGAAACTAAGGCTAAAATCAACTCGCCTAGTCAAGCTCGTCCACAAAAATAGGTTTTTGAAGTTTGTCATTTCAATTTCTTACTAAGTAAAATGGGTCATTTTTAAGGTCCAACGCCTTAAAATGATCACCTCTTAAGTAAAAAAAATCACTTGATAAGAAAGAACTACGTAGGTCTGATTTTCTCATCCCAAATTGAGGAATACGTAGGAGCAAAGGGAAACACCCTTGTCGACCACAAAAAAGAAAAAAATATAAAAAGGGTATAAAGGATATAAAGACATAAAAAGGGAACATAAAAATCAAAGTCACGTTTGCACATTCGATTAAAGGCTGCCGTCCCTTGGGACGGGCGTGTGGGGTGCTAATACCTTCCCCGTGCGTAAATACAACTCCCGAACCTTTCGCTTAAAAGTTCGTAGATCGCGTCTTTTCCGGTTTTTCCGACGTTTTCCTCAAATAAATGTTGGTGGCGACTCCGCGCGTATTCCTTTCGTGGAGCACGCATCCCGCGAGTCACGCGTCGCCCTCTCGCCGAAGGGTAGGTTGCGACAGTTGGCGACTCCACTGGGGACTGTTTTTAGAGAGTTAGGCCATTTAATCTTGTGCAATGTTTTACCGTGACTTACCCCTTGTTTGGTTTCCCTTCATTATGTTCTTGTGTATATAAACTCTTTGTTGCTTTTAGTGCGTTTTAAAATGTATGCATGAAGTAAATATTTATTCATTTGATGCACACAAACACCAACACTATTTGCACACATTGTGAGTGAAAAAGGGCCCTATACCCGGGTTTGTGGGAACATAAGGAGTGGAGGTGAATCTATGATCATGCTAGGTCTCCGACTTGCTTGATTACAGTGAACCCTTATCTAGAGCTTTTCTCTTTGAAAACTTATTGTTGCTAGTAGTCCCTACTGCTGCAATATGTTTTTCGAAGGGGATGATACCTCTAGAAACCATCAAGAGAGATATGACTACCTTGGGGATTATTGCTAAATGCCTAGTTAGTTCTCTCCCTTATAAGTCCCTTAAATAGGGGCACGGAGCAAACACGCTGCGTGCCATTTTTCACAACTGCCATGCATAAGTATCATATACCCCTGTTGCTTATGTTCAGTGAATATTGTCATACTATGTACATTCCCGCATTGTGTCTTTTAGGCATCGCATATGGGTTCTGTCTTGATCCCTTCTGTAAACAAACCAACGGAGGGTCCGTGTCGCCTTCTTAAAAACGTATGTTGGGGCACTTTGCTACCCCTAGACGTTGTATCTAAGAAGGAGACAGTTCCTCGGGCCCCCGCATTCCTAGATTGCATCTGTGTCATATGCATTCCATCATGCATTCATCCATCCCACCCATGAGATATCGGAGTTTTGATTTGCACCAGCTTTTGTCTCACTTTAGTAAGCATGGGAACAAATCAAACCGGCAAGAGGTTCTACCAAGTCAAGGTTAAAAGCCTAGATACCACCAGCATCAAGGAATTAGGGCGGCTGATGAAACCTCTCCAAATGCAAGCCTTCTGCAAGACTTACGGAAAAATCTTAGAGTTGACCATAGCAGAGGTGTCCATAGAAGCCATTGCATCACTCACCCAATACTACGACCAGCCTTTGAGGTGCTTCACATTCGGAGACTTCCAATTAGTACCAACCATTGAAGAAATTGAGGAAATTCTAGGATGTCCTCTCGGGGGAAGAAAACCATACCTTTCCTCCGGGTGTCTCCCCTCTTTGAGCAGAATTGCAACTGTGGTCAAGGATTCAGCAAGAGGTTTGGACCGCATAAAACAGACTCGGAACGGCATAGCGGGCCTACCACGGGGGTACCTAGAAGACAAGGCGAGGGGTATGGCCAATCAAGGAGATTGGGTCCCGTTTATGGATGTGTTGGCTTTGCTAATTTTTGGGATCGTCCTCTTTCCAAACGTGGATGGTTTGGTGGACCTAGCAGCAATCGACGCTTTCCTTGCATACCACCATAGCAAGGAAAGTCCGGTGGTAGCTGTCTTGGCAGATCTATTTGACACATTTGACCGAAGGTGCGAAAAGAGTAGCGCACAGATCATCTGTTGCTTGCCCGCCCTCTGTGTTTGGTTGGTTTCGCACTTGTTCCAACAAGACACAAGGCATCCATGTCCGCTCCTGAGCCATCGCTCGTGTACTGAAAAGAGGAGAATAGATTGGGACCAGCTTTTGGCTGGGATAGGAGGTAGAACAATCAGTTGGTTCCCCCGATGGAAGGAAGGAAAAGAAGGAGTCCTTTTCTCATGTGGAGGATACCCAAACATTCTGCTGGTAGGAACGAGGGGTTGTATTAACTACAATCCCGCGCTCGCTATAAGACAACTAGGGTACCCCATGAGGGGAGCACCGACGGAAGAAAGCATGTCTCCTTTCCTTGTAAGGGATTTCGGCGCACAAAATTTCAAGGCTATACAAAGAATCCACAAGGCATGCGAAACCCCGTTAAGGAAAGATCAAGAGCTTAGGGGCATTCGTAATGGCATCATTGGTGGCTACCATGAATGGCTGAAAGTTCATATACGAGGTTTAGATTGGCTCGCCAAGTTAAAAGTCGTCAGCGAAGAGAGTTTTGAGGCACCGGAAGAAGACGAAGAAGTCCAAGCTCTCAAAAGCGAGTTAGGAAAGGCGAAACTTGCCAAGGAGAAGTTCAAGTTGGCCGCTACACACATTCGGAAGGAGTGTGCCGGGTTACGGGAAGAGAATGCAATTACTGCAAGAGCCCTTGAACAAGAGACCAAGAGGGCTCGCAAGGAAGAGTATGGCCGGAATAAATTTCGCGGAGCTCTATGGGGTAGCAATAGTGAACTCAAGCTGCGAAGGGCAGAGAGGGACCAGTCGCGAGCACATAGCATGGTTCTGAAAGAAGAGTTAGTTGCTTGTTCAAGGTCCAAAAGAAGCTTGTCTCAGCGTTTATGCGAGACGGAGACCAACATGCTAGCTATCATCGCCAAGTACCAAGAAGAGTTAGGGCTAGCCACGGCCCACGAGCATAGGATTGCGGACGAGTATGCTTAAGTATACGCAGAAAAAGAGGCTAGAGGAAGGGTGATCGACTCTTTACACCAAGAGGCAACCATGTGGATGGATCAGTTTGCTCTTACCTTGAACGGGAGTCAAGAACTTCCCTGCTTGTTAGTGAAGGCCAAGGCAATGGCGGACACCTACTCCACCCCCGAAGAGATTCATGGGCTTCTCGGCTATTGTCAGCATATGATAGACTTAATGGCCCACATAATTAGAAATCGTTAGGAAACTTGTATGGTCTCTCAGACCTTGACTAGATACGACTTTCTTTTTGAAATAAAATGAGTTTGTCCCATGTTTCTACTCCAAAAAGCTTGTGCAAATCAAATCACTCCTGCATTTCATCTCTACCATGCATTCTTTCTTTCTTTACCCACTCCTCACGTTTGGTTTTTTAGGGAAAAAACACCATAACTAAACGCGCCACAAGGCATCCCTATCGCACCAAATCCAAATCTAGAACGATGGGTGATCAAGAGGAGACACAGGAACAGATGAAAGCCGACATGTCGGCTCTGAAAGAACAAATGGCCTCCATGATGGAGGCCATGTTAGGTATGAGGCAGCTCATGGAGAAGAACGCGGCCACCACTGCCGCTGTCAGTTCGGCTGCCGAAGCAGACCCGACTCTCTTGGCAACTGCGCACCATCCTCCCTCAAACATAGTAGGACAGGGAAGGGACACACTGGGGCACGATGGCAGCCCTCACCTGGGATACAACCGAGCGGCTTACCCTTATGGATTGCCGCCCAACTACTCACCACCCGTCTTGCAAGAAGATGTGGGCCACATTGCTTCTCCCATCCTTGAAAGAGAGCCTCTTCAACAGCCCGACGAAGTCCACAAAGACCCTCAAGACTATGCTCGAAGGGATGTCGAGTTCTATCCCCCGATCCCCGAAGGGCCGGCACCAGGCACGTTGCCTCAACCCAACATCGCGGCACCACCAATAGTTTTGTCCACGGAAGGACCATCCCCGACAACTGAAGAAAGGAGGAAGCTCGATCTCCTTGAGGAAAGATTGAGGGCCGTGGAAGGATTTGGGGATTATCCGTTCGCAGACATGACGGATCTTTGCTTAGTACCCGATGTTGTTATTCCCTCGAAGTTCAAAGTGCCGGACTTCGACAAGTATAAAGGGACGACTTGTCCCAAAAACCATCTCAAAATGTACTGCCGCAAGATGGGCGCACACTCTAAGGATGAGAAGCTATTAATACACTTCTTTCAAGATAGCTTGGCCGGAGCCGCGGTAGTGTGGTACACTAATTTGGAAGCTTCCCGTATCCGTACTTGGAAGGATCTGATTACTGCCTTCCTAAGGCAATATCAGTACAATTCTGATATGGCTCCCGACCGCACTCAACTGCAGAATATGTTCAAGAAAGAGGGTGAAACCTTTAAAGAATATGCGCAGCGGTGGAGAGATTTGGCGGCACAAGTAGCTCCTCCCATGGTTGAGAGAGAGATGATCACCATGATGGTAGACACTCTACCAGTGTTCTACTATGAGAAGCTAGTAGGTTACATGTCGTCCAGCTTCGCGGATCTAGTATTCACCGGGGAAAGAATCGAGGTAGGACTGAAAAGAGGAAAGTTTGATTACGTTTCCTCCACGAGTGCGAATGCCAAAAGAATCGGGGCAACAGGGGCAAAAAGGAAGGAAGGAGATGCCCATGCCGTCTCTTCAACACCCGCGTGGGTCAAACCCCAGCAAACGCCTCATGGTACCCATCAGTACACGCAACATCACCCGAGCTTCTCGGCTCATACCGGGAATGCCTCTAGCTCAACACCCGTGCAGCCTAAGGCACCCGCCCAGAGGGAAGCTCCCCAAGTTCCAACTCCGAACACGACTCGCCCGGCCGGTAATTCCAACACGACAAGGAACTTCCCTCCGAGGCCATTTCTGGAATTCACCCCACTCCCAATGACGTACGAAGACCTTTTGCCATCCCTCATCGCCAATCATTTGGCCGTGGTAACTCCCGGAAGGGTCCTCGAACCCCCTTTCCCGAAGTGGTATGACCCTAACGCAACTTGCAAGTACCATGGGGGTGTCCCGGGGCATTCTTTTGAAAAATGCTTGGCCCTTAAATACAAGGTCCAACATTTAATGGATGCTGGATGGCTGACTTTCCAAGAGGATCGGCCCAATGTGACAACCAACCCGCTCGCCAATCATGGAGGGGGAGCAATTAACGTCGTTGAGTCCGATAGACCGCGCAAGTCTAAACCTTTAAGGGATGTGGCAACCCCTAGGAGGTTTATCTTCGAGGCCTTACAAAAGGGAGGTGTGATTCCCCATAGTGGGTGTAAGGAGGATTCCTGTTTGCTACATTCCGGCGAGCTGCATGACATGGAGACGTGTTTGGGAGTAGAGGAGTTGTTACAGCGGATGATAGATCAAAGTCGACTGGAAGTCGGCAGTGAAGGAAAAGAAGAGCAGCATATATGCATGCAGTCCACGGATGGGAGCAGTGTTGCGAAGCCCAAACCCTTGGTGATATACTTCACTAAAAGCGCAGCTTCGCAAAAGCCCGGACACCCCTTAGCAGCCAAACCTGTTCCTTTCCCATACCAAAGTAGCCACGCAGTACCATGGAGATATACACCTCCGAGGGAGAAGGAAGAAGAAGCCACCGACGTCAGCTCGTTGTCAGCTAAAGTAACAAATATCACGGGATTGAGTGGTGTGACCCGTAGTGGCCGTATGTTCGCACCTCCGGACCTACCAGTCCAACCCGCGGACATCAAAGGAAAAGGAAAAGTGGTGGAGGAACAAGATGGCGAAGCACCCCACGCTTCGAATAAAGATATTCCGGCAAAGGGCCTCCCGGAGAAAAAGGATGGTAAAAAGGAGGTGTCGCTAGAGGAAGCCAGCGAGTTCCTCCGTATAATTCAGCAGAGCGAATTCAAGGTTATCGAATAGCTCAAAAAAACCCCGGCTAGGGTCTCGCTGTTGGAGTTACTTATGAGCTCTGAGCCTCATCGGGCTCTGCTAGTAAAAGTTCTGAACGAGGCCCATGTGGCCCAAGATATCTCGGTATAAGGTTTCGGAGGGCTGGTCAACAATATCACTGCCAACAAATATCTTGCCTTCACCGAAGAAGAAATCCCCGCCGAGGGGAGAGGGCATAATAAGGCTTTACATGTATCAGTCAAGTGTATGGACCATATCGTAGCCAAGGTGCTCATCGATAATGGTTCCAGTTTAAACGTGATGCCTAAGAGCACTTTGGAGAAATTACCATTCAATGCTTCCCACTTAAAGCCAAGTTCAATGGTGGTTCGTGCCTTCGACGGCACTCGCCGAGAGGTTAGGGGAGAGATCGATCTCCCAGTACAAATAGGCCCTCACACCTATCAAGTCACCTTCCAAATAATGGATATTAACCCCCCCTACAGCTGTCTGTTGGGGCGCCCGTGGATCCACTCAGTGGGAGTTGTGCCCTCTACACTCCACCAAAAGTTGAAATTCGTAGTGGAGGGGCATTTGGTCATCGTGTTAGGCGAGGAAGACATCTTGGTGAGCTGCCCATCCTCTATGCCTTATGTGGAAGCCGCAGAAGAATCGTTAGAAACCGCTTTCCAGTCTTTTGAAGTGGTTAGCATTTCCTCCGTGGATTCCTTCTCTGGGCAGCCTTGTCTATCCGATGCAGCAGTAATGATGGCCCGAGTTATGTTAGGGAACGGTTACGAACCCGGAATGGGTTTAGGCAAAGACAACGGTGGCATAACTAGCCTGATAAATGCCAAAGGAAATCGTGGGAAGTATGGTTTAGGCTATAAGCCCACTCAGGCGGATATGAAGAGAAGCATCGCGGGAAGGAAAAGCAGTGGTCAAAGCTCGCGTTGGAGACAAGAAAGTGAAGGAAGCCCACCCTGCCACATAAGTAGAAGCTTTATAAGCGCGGGTCTGGGAGACAAAGGTCAAGTGGTCGCGATATGCGAAGATGATGTTCTGAGTACATTGGATTTGGTACGACCATGCCCTCCTGATTTCCAGCTGGGAAATTGGCGAGTGGAGGAACGCCCCGACATTTACGCAACGAGCATAATGTAAACCTTTACGGTTTTAAAAGCTCTATAGTTGGGCCTAGGCTTTAGAGTTTTTCCTTTTGTTAAGGCTTTGTGTCTTTTGTTTTTGAATTTATAATACAAGGATCTTTCTTCATCTATTCCTACGTCTCTACCCATTCTCATTCATTTGCATGTTTACTTCTTTTTCTGAAACGGCAGATCCGATGACGAGTCCCCTGAAGGTACTAATACCTGGGACCCGCCTATCGACTTCGAGCAAGAAATGAGTCAAACGGAAGATGAAGGAAACGAGGATGTGGGACTTCCCCCAGAATTAGAAAGAATGGTCGCCCATGAGGACCAAGAAATGGGGCCTCATCAAGAAGAAACAGAGCTAGTAGACTTAGGAATTGGCAGTGGAAAAAGGGAAGTGAAGATAGGCACAGGTATTACCGCACCTATCCGTGAAGAATTAATAATCCTGCTAAAAGACTACCAAGACATCTTTGCTTGGTCATACCAAGATATGCCCGGTTTGAGTTCTGACATTGTACAGCACCGATTACCTCTAAATCCCGAATGTTCCCCGGTAAAGCAGAAACTAAGAAGGATGAAGCCCGAAACATCCTTAAAGATAAAAGAAGAAGTGAAGAAGCAATTTGACGCTGGATTTCTGGCCGTCGCTCGGTATCCAGAATGGGTTGCCAACATCGTACCGATCCCTAAGAAAGATGGGAAAGTACGAATGTGTGTGGATTATCGGGACCTGAATCGGGCCAGTCCCAAGGACAATTTTCCTTTACCACACATCGATATCCTCGTAGATAACACGGCCAATTTCGCTTTATTTTCCTTCATGGACGGTTTCTCTGGTTACAATCAGATAAAGATGGCGCCCGAGGATATGGAAAAGACTACTTTCGTCACCCTGTGGGGGACGTTCTGTTACAAGGTGATGTCCTTTGGACTCAAGAATGCCGGGGCAACTTATCAACGGGCCATGGTAGCTTTGTTCCATGATATGATGCATCAAGAGATCGAGGTCTACGTGGATGACATAATTGCTAAATCTAAATCCGAGGAAGAACACCTTGTCAACCTGCGGAAGTTGTTCGAAAGGCTTAAGAAATATCAATTAAGGTTGAACCTCGCTAAGTGTACCTTTGGGGTCAAATCAGGGAAATTACTTGGTTTCATTGTAACCCAGAAAGGGATAGAGGTAGACCCCGAAAAGGTGAAGGCTATCCTTGAGATGCCAGAACCCCGTACAGAGAGGCAAGTCCGAGGTTTCCTGGGACGCTTGAATTATATTGCCAGATTCATATCGCAGCTCACCGCCATTTGTGAGCCGTTGTTCAAGCTCTTACGCAAAAACCAAACTGATCGCTGGAATGAGGATTGCCAAGAAGCTTTTGGAAGGATCAAGAAGTGCCTTATGAATCCTCCCGTGCTTATGCCACCAGTACCTGGAAGGCCTCTCATTTTGTACATGACAATCTTGGACGAGTCCGTGGGGTATATGCTGGGGCAACATGATGAATCCGGGAAGAAAGAGCGCGCTGTTTACTACCTAAGTAAGAAGTTCACGACCTGTGAGATGAATTACTCCTTGCTTGAAAGAACGTGTTGTGCTTTAGTATGGGCATCCCATCGCCTAAGGCAGTACATGCTGAGCCATACTACCTGGTTGATATCCAAGATGGACCTGGTTAAGTATATCTTTGAAAAGCCAGCTCTCACGGGACGAATCGCCCGGTGGCAAGTCCTGCTATCCGAGTTTGATATAGTCTACGTCACCCAAAAGGCGATAAAAGGAAGCGCCTTAGCAGAATATTTGGCTCAACAGCCTCTTAACGACTATCAGCCCATGCATCCTGAATTCCCGGATGAGGACATCATGGCCTTGTTTGAGGAAAAATTGGACGAAGATCGGGACAAATGGACCGTATGGTTTGACGGGACAAATGGACCTTCGATGAGATCTCCTTCCATCATGTTCCCCGCGAGGAAAATCAAATGGCGGATGCACTTGCTACTTTGGCGTCTATGTTCCAGCTAACGCCGCACGGGGATCTACCCTACATTGAATTTTGGTGTCGTGGCAAACCCGTGCATTGTTGCCAAGTAGAAGAGGAACGGGACGGAAAGCCTTGGTATTTCGACATCAAGCGATATGTCGTAAGCAAAGAATACCCGCCAGAGATTGCCGACAATGATAAGAGGACATTGAGAAGGTTGGCAGCCGGTTTCTTCATGAGTGGAAGCATACTGTATAAGAGAAATCGCGACATGACACTCCTACGGTGTGTGGATGCCAGGGAGGCAAATCACATGATCGAGGAAGTCCATGAGGGCTCGTTTGGAACACACGCCAATGGGCATGCTATGGCCAGGAAGATCCTAAGAGCAAGTTATTACTGGCTTACCATGGAAAGTGATTGTTGTGTCCATGTGAGGAAATGCCATAAATGTCAAGCGTTCGCAGATAATGTCAATGCCCCACCACATCCTCTGAATGTCATGTCCGCCCCTTGGCCTTTCTCCATGTGGGGAATAGATGTCATCGGGGCCATTGAGCCCAAAGCCTCGAATGGTCATCGCTTCATCCTCGTAGCGATAGATTATTTCACCAAGTGGGTCGAGGCGGCTTCCTATACCAGTGTCACGAGGGGTGTAGTGGTCAGGTTCATTAAGAAAGAGATCATCTGCTGATATGGTTTGCCATGGAAGATTATCACAGACAACGGCACCAACCTGAATAACAAGATGATGGGGGAAATGTGCGAGGAGTTTAAAATCCAGCATCACAATTCCACACCCTACCGGCCAAAGATGAATGGAGCCATGGAAGCGGCCAATAAGAATATCAAAAAGATTATCCAAAAGATGACCGTGTCATACAAGGATTGGCACGAAACGCTCCCATTCGCATTACACGGTTACCGAACTTCAGTGCGAACGTCAACTGGGGCAACGCCGTTCTCATTGGTATATGGGATGGAGGCTGTGTTACCGTTTGAGGTGGAAGTCCCGTCATTAAGGATCATGGCAGAATCCGGATTAAAGGAATCAGAGTGGGCTCAAACGCGCTATGACCAGCTCAACCTCATTGAGGGTAAGCGCTTAACGGCCATGAGTCATGGGCGGGTGTACCAGCAAAGAATGAAGAGTGCATTCGACAAGAAAGTACGCTTGCGCAAGTTCCATGAGGGAGACCTTGTGCTAAAGAAAATGTCCCATGCTGTCAAGGACAATCGAGGGAAATGGGCCCCGAACTACGAAGGGCCTTTTGTTGTGAAGAGGGCTTTTTCCGGAGGAGCCTTGGTGCTTACCAACATGGATGGCGAAGAGCTACCTTCACCCGTGAATTCTGATGTCGTCAAGTGATATTACACTTAGGATCTGGGGCAATTAAGGATGTCGCTGCATGTTCTTTATCTTTATGCGTTTTCTGGATTTCCCCCAGGGATTTCCCGTCTGCTGTATCTTTCGTTACAATCTTTCAAAGAAATGAACGTGGATTCGAGGCTTTAGTCCTCACATTGGTTTCAAACCTTGCGTTGATTTGTGATCACCTGAGCCCTTCCGCTCAGTTCATGGGATGCCCCAAGCGCTTAATTAAAATTGAACCTAAACCAACTTTTGCTAAAATTTGCTGCGTTTGAAAACATTCATGCATACGCATGCGCATGCATATTGTTGTGGTAAAACAGGGGTAGGATCATCTTGAGCTACCTTCCGGGGTAAGGACCAAATGTGGACAGCAGAAACCAATCAAGGTAAGACAATGACGCGGTCAAGATTGGCCGAACCTGTTTGTTTATTACTTGCAGGTACTTAGGAACAGATGCAAGTGGGGATGGGGTCACGACCGACTGATCGTTGCCTTTTCTCTGCGCTAGACAAGCAGAGAACGTCGCTGCAAGGCAGCCCCGTATCCTTTGTATTCGCAGTTTTCTTTTACTATTTGTTTGTTTTAAAAAGTAAAAATAAGTAATCAACGCCTAATTCTAAGTAAGTTCAAGTTAGGCAAGACGCTAATCCATGAGGAAGGAGGGGACATGGTTAATGTTCCCCTCAAAAAAAAAAAAAAGCAGGTTAGCTCGCCTGGGCGAGCCACCCCTGCACCAAATTATAAGAATGACGAAAGGGGGGACGTTTTTGCATTCAAAAACTTCTTTTCCCCCCTTTCAAAAGCCATACCCATGGGATTGACGAGTTTGCAGCCCTAGGGTCATCATTTTTCGCATTTTTTGATTCCGTTTTGCGCTTTTGTTCATCACCAACAAGTAAGTGTTCCATCCCTAAGCTTTCTAGCTTTTCATTGGTGTATTTTGATCTCCTTTTAGTGCTCTGAATTGTGGGAATGTGCTCAAATATGTGGGGCAATTTTGGTTTGTTTTCTTGCTTGATTAGGTTGAATTGGGGGTTTGTATGGGATGGCCCTAGGCCTATAATGCATTTTGAAGCAATGGGGCATGCCACATTGTCCCCGTTCTCTTGCTATTGATGCCTAAACGCGCGCCCACCAAGTGTTCGGTGAAATGCCTCAATGGCATTAGCGCGTGACTTTGTAAGGAAACAACCCATGGGGCATTTTGGTTTGCACAAATTTTCTATTTTTTGGGACATGCATTCATTCCCAAAAAAAGGCTAGAATAATTGCCCCACATATGTCCTAGGCCTAGGAACCAAAGTTTTTATGCAAAAGAACACAAGAAGAGGTGCATATTGGGTAAAGTTACCCTTTTTGGCCAGCAATCAGCTATGGGCCACGCTACAATAGTTTCCCTACGCCTAGATGTTTAGGAATTTTGCTCATCATAAACGTGTAGGTTTAGAATAGGTAGCAAAATACCTTTGGCAATTTACACTTTGGGTGTGGTATCAAAATACTTGGATGTATGTACATGTAATTTTTGGTAGTCAAAATGTCTCACAAAAAAAATATATATAAATATGTTGCATGTTATGTAAAGAAAATACCTTACAAGAATACCTTTTAATTTGAATACAATTTTAGTCAGCAAAAGAAAATATACTTGAATTTGCATGCGGCTTTAGGTAGCAAAAACACTTGAGTAAAGCATGAAATGTATCACCTTCTTGTGTAGATAGTCAAGATTCATCACAAAGTTTGTATATGCATAAGTATTAGAAATACCAGAATGTGCACATGTGCAATTTTTGGTACCCCAAATGCTTTGAGTATGCATGTATGTAAATTTAGCCAAGGAAGTGCATGTGATGTAGGTAGAAAATACACCTTGGAAGTACATATAAATAATCTAGGTAACGAAGGTGCCTTGATTGTACATGGGTGCATTTTTCTTAGTTATAAGAATGTCTTGTGCAAGTGAACGTTCGTAAAGAAGTATGTGCATAAGTTTGCTCTAAATTTACATTGATGTTTGTGTTTATTGGAGGAGGTTGTATGCCATTTTTGTTTTAAGAGTAGCATTTCTTGGTAAAACTAACTTTCCAAATGTTTGCCTTCGCAGGAAATGGCCCCGAGGAAGCTTGCCTCAAAGAGGTCCAGGAAGGACAAGGCGGTCGAAGGAACTAGTTCCGCTCCGGAGTATGACAGTCACCGTTTTAGGAGCGCGGTACACCAGCAGCGCTTCGAGGCCATCAAGGGATGGTCGTTTCTCCGGGAGCGACGCGTCCAGCTCAGGGATGACGAGTATACTGATTTCCAGGAGGAAATAGGGCGCCGGCGGTGGACATCACTGGTTACTCCCATGGCCAAGCTCGATCCAGAAATAGTCCTTGAGTTTTATGCCAATGCTTGGCCAACAGGGGAGGGCGTGCGTGACATGAGATCCTGGGTAAGGGGTCAGTGGATCCCGTTTGATGTCGACGCTATCGGCCAGCTCCTGGGATATCCGTTGGTGTTGGAAGAGGGCCAGGAATGTGAGTATGGCCAGAGGAGGAACCGGTCTGATGGGTTCGATGAGGAGGCCATCGCCCAGCTACTATGTATACCGGGGCAGGATTTTGCCCGGACTGCTGCAGGGAGGCGAGTGCGAATCATGCGCACCAACATGACCACCCTGACTCAGATATGGATGACTCTGCTGCTCAGCAACATCCTGCCCACCGATCATAATTCCGACCTCCCCATGCCGAAGTGTCAGCTGGTGTATGCCATCCTGACACGGATGAGCATCCATGTGGCTCAGTTGATCGCTGATGCCATCTATATTTTTGCAGGTATGGCGCCTACTAGGCACCCTTTGGACCCAGATAAGTCCAACAGGGCCCTGGGATTTCCCTCGCTGATCACAGGACTCTGCCAGTCATTCGGAGTCCCCGTTGCACCTACCAAGGTAATTCGGCCGCCCATCACCCAGGCTTTTATTGAGAAGTACTGTACCCAGAGACAGGCTCAGGGTGATGCTCCACAGGCTGCAGGCGCGCCACCACCACCTCATCAGGCTGGCCAGGCTGGGGCATTTGACATGGAGCAGTATTTACGGCATTTGGTTCGCCAGCAGGCGGCCAACCACCGAGCACATGTACAGACCCATGATTGTCTGTACCAAATGAGCCTCAGCATGCAGAGCCAGGGCTTTGCTTCTTTTTCATGCCCTACTCCAGACCAGTTCAGGGCAGAGGTTGCATGGCCCAGAGATTGGCCCGAGGCCCAAGCCGGAGAGGCACCCCCAGAAGCTCCCGGCGATGGAGAAGAGGCCCACGAGGACGAGGAGATGGCCGATTTGCTTGACTTCTTGGGAGGGAGTGGAGATACATGACTGGGAGATCCCCAGATTCATGTTTTTCTTTCGTATTTCTTTTATCATTTTTATGCTATGTTATTGTTTTGACTTGAGAGACTAATGTTTGTTTTTGTTGTTTCGATTGTCATTTGTACAGCGCATACATTTTTGTTTGGATTGTTCGTTAGTGTTTATATATCATTACTATCGATGTTGTTTGAAATTCTGGAACCGTGTAGAATTCTTCGTTTAGGAACATCGTCCAAAAATATATATGTAAAACAAACAAAAATCATGATAAAAATAAAAATAGAAAAGAAAAAAATGAAAGGGAAAAGAGAGCAAATGAGAAAAAAAAAGAGCAAGTAAAGAAAAAGAGAACAAATAAGGAAAAAGAAAGCAAGTAAGAAAAAAGATGGAAAAAGAAAAATAAGTTGTCTAGCTGAAAAACCGACATGCTTATGAAAAGAGATGATTTCCAACTTTTCTTTGAAAAAATTCACTAATTTTTGGAAAATGTGTGTGTACACCTGAAGGGTGAATGCTGTGAAAATTTTCCTAGACGCCCGAAATGGACTCGGATGAATGCACAAATTGATAAAAGAACATATTTTGGAAACATTGGGTTGATTTAAAATAGAGGAAATGAATCCTGAGCCCTAGCATCACATGACCATAAAAATTTGACACTTGAGCGTCCACATAGGTGCATGCATGACCAGTTTTGCATAAAATTTCCAAATCATCATTTTTGCATTTGTGTCATGGAAATAATGTGGGGCATCCCTTTTATCCTTGAACCAAACCAAACCCTGACATGTATCATGTCTAGCCATTCTACAAGCTTTGAGCCAAAATTGTGACTCACCATAAACCTTGACCCAAGGTGAGAATGCCAATCCTTACCCTCGGAAGCAAAAAAAAAAAAAAAAAAAGAGAAGGAAAATTTCCAATCAAAGGAAAAAGGAGAAGGAAAATTTCCAATCAAAGAGGGAGCAAAAAAAGAGAGGAAAGGAAATTCACAATCAAAGAGTGGGTGAAAGCAAAAAGAAAAGAAAGAAAAATTCCCAATCAAAGAATGGGAGAAAGAAAAAAAGAGAAGTAAAAAAGAAGGAAGCTCCTGGTCAAAGAAACCAGAAGAAATGTGCCGAGAGGTCCTTGGACCAGACGATATCTGAACAATACAGAATTGTCATCAAATGAACAAAAGAAAGAAAAGGAAACCATGACCTAAAAGTGGTCTTCTCCCTTTGATTACCAACCAAAATCCTGTGCGCTAGCGACTTTTTCGCCCCGCACTAAACAAAAACAGAAAAGGAAAAAGCCAACCAAAAATCAAAAGCCAAAAACACACAAAAGCCAAAAAAAACCCATCAAAAGAACCCATTCCCAAGAGAAGTCCTATTGATCCATGATCACACATGTAATTTTTGATTTGATAGGAAATAATTTGCAAAGTTAAGTTATGACATATCTATGGTTCGGAATTAGGATAAAACACTTACCTGTGCGAGATTGATACACTTTGAGTGGATTTCTTCTATTTTTGTCGAACCCAGTGTTTCCTCTAAATGGTCATTTAGAAACGAAATGCTAACATCCAAAATCTCCTTTATGGTTATGGGGGATTTCATCAACATACTCTCCTTCCCCGGTAAACACATTGTTTGTCATTCAAAAAAGCATATGCTGCTCTAATCAATTGGAATATTTGTCTCTTTACTAAAGCATGTTTGCATTTTCGTGGAGAAAACACCGAGACTTTTTCAAGTCTCACAAGTTATCCAGAACTACGTAGGTCTGAGTTCCTCATTGGAGCATACGTAGGAGCAAGAGCCTTGCTTTTGTCGACCACACCACCTTTTGCTGTCATGACCTAAGAGCTGGTAACCCGCGGAGACACCTTACGGTTATCCGCACCTCGTCATTCAGTGACCCCAAGTGTGATTGATGAGGAAAGGCCAGTGTGGTCATTTGCACCCTTTCCGGGGATGTCAATATCTTCCGGTGGAGACTTTTTCAAGTCTCACAAGTTATCTAGAACTACGTAGGTCTGAGTTCCTCGTTGGAGGATACGTAGGAGCAAGAGCATTGCTTTTGTCGGCCACCCCACAAGATCTGTCATATTGACCCTGAGGTCATGTGACATGCGGAGACAAAATTTGGTCATTCCGCACGCCTTTGCCATTCAGACATAGCTGTGTCTGATGGCGCGCAGAGACAAAAATTGGTCATTCTGCACCTTTTGTCATCCAGAGGCGGTGGGCCCGATGACACGCGGAGACAAAATTTGGTCATTCCGCACCCCTTTGCCATTCAGACACAGTCGTGTCCGATGGTACGCAGAGACAAAATTTGGTCATTCTGCACCCTTAGTCATCCAGAGGCGACGGGCCCGATGACACGCGGAGACAAAATTTGGTCATTCCGTACCCCTTTGCCATTCAGACATAGTCGTGTCCGATGGTACGCAGAGACAAAAATTGGTCATTCTGCACCCTTTGTCATCCAGAAGCGGCGGGCCCGATGACACGCGGAGACAAAATTTGGTCATTCCGCACCCCTTTGCCATTCAGACACAGTCGTGTCCGATGGTACGCAGAGACAAAATTTGGTCATTCTGCACCCTTATGTCATCCAGAGGCGGCGGGCCCGATGAAGCGCGGAGATATCTTACGATTATCCGCTCCCTTTGTCATCGAGAGGCGGCGGGCCCGATGACATGCGGAGACAAAATTTGGTCATTCCGCACCCCTTTGCCATTCAGACACAGTCGTGTCCGATGGTACGCAGAGACAAAATTTGGTCATTCTGCACCCTTAGTCATCCAGAGGCGACGGGCCCGATGACACGCGGAGACAAAATTTGGTCATTCCGCACCCCTTTGCCATTCAGACACAGTCGTGTCCGATGGTACGCAGAGACAAAATTTGGTCATTCTGCACCCTTATGTCATCCAGAGGCGGCGGGCCCGATGAAGCGCGGAGATACCTTACGGTTATCCGCACCCTTTTGTCATCCAGAGGCGGCGGGCCTGATGACAAGCAGCGGCCAATGTGGTCATTCTGCACCCTTCGTCAATCGCGACCGACAAGCCCGATGACACGCGGAGATTTACATCATCTTCCGCACTCACAAGATCTATCATACTGACTTTTGAGTCATGCTGACGGGTGGAAATACCCGAGTGGTTATCCGTATAAACATTCTTTTGCTATCTATAAGACAGAACGCTTGATAGCATGCAGAGACTGACATAGTCTTCTGCACCTTTTGTTCCTCCGGGAACAACAAGTCATTTGCATGCGGAAATTTTATGGTCACCTGCGACTCTCGTCAACCGAGAGGAATGACATTAGTGTCATACCCTAATTTCGTCCGGGGACCTTTGCTTGATGACATGCGACCTTTCTTTGGTCCTTGTGAGGTGCTTGGCACCCATCATTAGGCAATTTGTGAAATTCCGGGAACAACAAGTCATTTGCATGTGGAGATTTTATGGTCACCCGCGACTCTCGTCAAATCGAGTGGAACGAAATTAGTGTCTTATCTTTACTTTCCTTTTATCTCCAATAAAAGACAAGTAAAGAGGGGCAACTGTCATACCCTAATTTCGTCCGGGGACCTTTGCTTGATGACATACGACTTTTCTTTGGTCCTTGTGAGGTGCTTGGCACCCATCATTAGGCAATTTGTGAAATTCCAGGACATGCCGGAAAACCAAAAAAATATTGATGCACAATCCGTAAGTTTCCGTGACACACCGGAAATCAAATGGAAGCATCGTTGCATAATTAAGTGAGGTTCCGTAACATTCCGTAAGTCAAAAAGGGGATGATTATGTAATCCGCAAGGTTCCGTAACATTACGGAAAGAAAACAAGTATCGTTACGAAATTCGTAAGTTTCCGTAACTTTACGAAAAAAGAATCACCAAAAAAAGCAGAGGGGGTGTACTTAGTAAAAATGGGGGTGCAAATAGCACCCAGGCCCACTTGGGCCCTCCAGAAGGTTGTTGCTTCTGGAGGAAGCAACCTGGCTCGCCTGGGCGAGCTGGGCGGCAAGCACCTCCCCTATTTTGCTATAAATAGGGGAGGAAGTGAAGAAGAAAAGGGTTCAGCCCCTTAGGCACTTCTCTCTCTTTCGAATTTGCTTGGAAAAATTGTTTCCGTGAAGAAAATCTAAGCCGAGGCGCTTCCGAAACGTTTCCGTAACGTTTTCCGTGAGGAATTTCGCAAAGGTTTCAACCGTTCTTCGACGTTCTTCATTCGTTCTTCATCGTTCTTCGATCTTCAACGGGTAAGTACCTTGAACCAAGCTTTTCGATTCATTCTATGTACCCGTGGTGGTCCACATTATGTTTTGTGTATTTTTATTCTCATTCCATTTACTTTTTATACCCCCTTTTGACGTGCTTAAGCCATTTTACTTAAGTCATTTCTCGCTTAACTTAAAAATAAAATAAATTTCCACCGAACGTTTGAATTGTATTATCCGTTAACTTCGGTTAAAATAAATTCCGACCGTTCGGTCGTGCCGTAACCACGTTGGAAATCAAAAAGAGATAAAATAATAATATAATAACAAAAATATACCTTTTAGTAAAATAAAGCGGAAAATCAATCGGACATTTTCTCTTTGGGATTTCTCATTCTTAATTGAATTGACTAATAACTAAGGTGAAACTAAGGCTAAAATCAACTCGCCTAGTCAAGCTCGTCCACAAAAATAGGTTTTTGAAGTTTGTCATTTCAATTTCTTACTAAGTAAAATGGGTCATTTTTAAGGTCCAACGCCTTAAAATGATCACCTCTTAAGTAAAAAAAATCACTTGATAAGAAAGAACTACGTAGGTCTGATTTTCTCATCCCAAATTGAGGAATAAGGAGCAAAGGGAAACACCCTTGTCGACCACAAAAAAGAAAAAAATATAAAAAGGGTATAAAGGATATAAAGACATAAAAAGGGAACATAAAAATCAAAGTCACGTTTGCACATTCGATTAAAGGCTGCCGTCCCTTGGGACGGGCGTGTGGGGTGCTAATACCTTCCCCGTGCGTAAATACAACTCCCGAACCTTTCGCTTAACCCGAACCTTTCTCTTAAAAGTTCGTAGATCGCGTATTTTCCTGTTTTTCCGACGTTTTCCTCAAATAAATGTTGGTGGCGACTCCGCGCGTATTCCTTTCGTGGAACACGCATCCCGCGAGTCACGCATCGCCCTCCCGCCGAATGGTAGGTTGCGACACACTTTAATTCCCACTTTTACTTTTGGTTAAGTTTCTTTTCTATTCTTCATTTACTTAACAACATAGTAAAAACTCTTGTGTGTTTGTTCCTTTTTCCCCTGTTGTGCTTTTGCGCATCTGCATCGTGTCATCACACATGCATTGTATGTTAGTCTCGTCTTTTGTCACGACAAGCCGGAAGGTCCATATCACCTTCTTAACTGCACACATGGGGCACTGCGCCCCCGAATGCCCAAGTAAGAAGAGATGATTTTCTGGGCTCTCGTGTCCGTAAATGCATTCATATCATGCATTGCATAAGCATCTCTTCATGGGATCGTAATGGATGTATCATTCCTGCATTTGTCACTTATCATTTCGTGCATTGCATTTTGCATAAGTCATTTCATCACCATGCATCTGCATCTAACATGCTTTTTGCATACCTTTTATTTTCATGTTTACTCATGCATGATCCTTGCGTTTTCCTCTGCAAAACAAAAAAAAAAAGGAAGCATGAAAATTCACACTGCATTCTTAGTTACATGTGTTAGATACCATGAGCCAACCATGTTGGGATCATAAACCCATTTCTCAACAAAAAAAAACAACAAAACAAAATGATTGAGCATGGTACCTAATGCATGGTTAACTAGGAAATGATGTTTCTTTGGGCATCTCAATCTCATAATTACATTTTCCATGCATAGCAAACGTATTCCCGAGTCTTTCATCTCTATGAAATGTTGTCAAAGTATTGGCGATAAAAATTGCCATTCCTTGGGTTATGGGGTTGAACTAAGCTCATGCTTTTACAAAAAAGTTCATCAAGTCAAGTTGAAGTATGGAAGTAACCATCTTGATAAAAAATTGGGGCAAAAGATGGATTGAGTTACATCGGTGCTTCGTCTACTGCCAAACACATTTAGGACGGTTGATGTCCTTGTTACTTCCAGTTTCACCTTGACAAAGATGTCATGGACCATGTTGAAAATCTAAATTGATTCAACCCCATGTCCTGCGTAAAAATTTGCAATACTTCAACCGTGCATCATTTGCATACATCCATGCTTTTCATTGGTTGCATTGTTCATTGCATTCTTTCCTTGAAAAAAAAACGAACTTAATTATTGTTATCAAAAAGAAAGAACACGCTTACGGCACCCTTACTGAACCCGTGCTAGAGCAAGAGTAATGGGTGAAGTTGAGGAGGTGAAAGAGCAGATGAAGGCCGACACGAAGGCCTTGAAAGAGCAAATGGTCACCATGATGAGCATAAAGGAGATAATGGAGGTCAATGCGGCTGCAATAACCGCTACCAGCATCATTGCTGAGGTGGACCTGACCCCCCTATATGGCCTCAACCAAATAAATCATCCAACCTCAGATATGGTAGGTCTAGAAGGCAAAGAGTTGGGAGGTACAGGCGGCCCTCATTTAGTGCAAAAAACAAGCATGCCTTCCCACCATATCGCTTGCCTCCCAACTATACACCACCCAATGTGGCAAACACTTCCAGTGAGGATGTCAATAACTCCGCTTCCATACTCATTGAAAGTCGATAACCTCAAACTGATCATGTATATGTCTCTCAAACCATGGGGGAGACACATGAAATTCTCCACCACAATCTAGCCGACTTCGAGCCATGCCATTGAAGGGCAAGCAATTGGTGGTATACCCTTGCGAAACTCTTTGGAGGGGCCTTAATTTCACCCCCAACCACAACCCTTCTATGGAAAAATTGTGGGTTACACACCTTCAAGCTTTATGGATTTTGTCTTCATCGGCGAAAGGATCAAAGTGGGTCTAGAAAAAGGCAAATCTGATCATCCAGCTTTGATGAATGTGAAAATTGGGGCAAATGAAAAGGATGAGAATGAGGGAGAAACCCTTGCTATGACAGCCATTCCTACACGGTCAAATTTCCCATCAGCCTAACAATGTCATTAGTCAACCAATAACAGTCCCTCTTACCCAATCATCCACAAAAGCCATCCCCAAATGAGCCATAAGGCCTGCCTGCCTACCACCCACCCAATGCCCAAACCAAAAAGGAATTTTGCAGCAAAAAGCCTGTAGGATTCACCCCAAATTCCGGTGTCATATGCTAACTTGCTCCTATATCTACTTGATAATGCAATGGTAGCCATAACCCTTGCCAGGGTTCCTAAACCTCCGTTTTTTCGAGGATACAACTCGAACGCAACATGTGCATATCATGGAGGAGTTTCGGGACATTTCATTGAGCGTTGTATGACCTTGAAGCGTAAAGTGCAAAATCTAATTAATGCAGGCTGGCTGAAATTTGAGGAGAATCGCTTGTGAATCCTAACATTGACAAGCGACACCACACATGGGGCAATTTTGAAAGATGTTGTTAGATATCTCTAATGACTCATCAGGATTTTCAAGTTTATGCCATTATTGTAATCCACAGTTACAATGCTAAATAAAATGGATAAATTTGACATCTTTGTCCCTCATCCTCTCGTAATTACATCTTTTCTTCCACTGGAATGTGGGTGCAAGCCATTGGTTTGTTTGCTCAAGCGACCTACGCTCCTGAGTGTTGACTTCCAAGACCATTCAGTCAGAGATTACTCGTCCTACACGTTGGTGGCGGTGTCGTAAAACGACGAGTACAGCAAAAAAAAAAGGAAGAAGCATTTGATTGACTGTGTTTTCAAGTAAAAATATAGACATTCATGTGACCTCATTTATCATTGCTGAAAGTTTGTCTTTTTGAGAGAGAAGGGAGTTATCAAGAATAGGAGTCATTTGACTTAATTTGTCAACTGAAAAATCCTTCAACTGTTTCTCGTCCTTCAAAATCCTTTTTGAGAATCAACCGCTTCTTTCATTCTTCCTTGCTACAAGGTTGTGAAAACAAAACAACGATGGATACCTCAGAGCCCTACATTGGGGCAATGAAAGGCACCATACGTGAGCCTCAGGGGAACCTAGGGGTAGGTCAAAAGTTCTCACTCGCCGATGTTTTTAAACAAAAAAAAAAGGGAGTAACAAACCCTGGAATTTCAATGGATTGATTAACGTCAAACGAATCCATTGCCATCACTCCAAAATGGTCAAGTTAGTAAATCAAACAGGACATACACTTTGAGGGAGTTCGCGAAGAGATTTGCAAAAGATAGGATGAGGTTGCATGAATTATCACCTCTTTCAAAAATCAAATCAAAATCACAAAATAGGAAAAGGATGTCATGAACATTGTACAACTTTCCATTACATTGCGTTGTTGCATACAAAGTCCGCATTTACCACATTTCAAGGCAAAGGTTCCATGCATCTGCATCCCTAAAAATCATGTTAACTGCATAGATTTCCTACATCTAATGTCCAATCTTGTGAATTTGGGATGACCGGTCCTCTCGATGAGTCAATCTCTTGTTTTCTCATAAGGGTTCACCCTTGGGTACTAGTACCTATTGCCTAAAGAGGGTTGCACACCCTCGCCTCCAGAAGACTACAAGTCCTCACCTTTAGAGGACCACACGTCCCCACCATCAGAGGACTACATGCCCTCGTCTTCAAAGGACTACACGTCCTCGCCTTCAGAAGACTGCACGTCCTCGCCTTCAGAGGGCAACACGTCCTCGCCTTCAGAGGACTGCACGTCCTCGCCTTCAGAGGACTGCACGTCCTCGCCTTCAGAGGGCTACATGTCCTCGAATTCAGAGGACTGCACATCTTCGCCTTCAGAAGGCTACACGTCCTCGCCTTCAGAGGACTGCAAGTCCTCACATTTAGAGGGCTACAAGTCCTCGCCTTCAAAGGACTACACGTCCTAACCTTTAGAGGGCTACACGCCCTCACCTTCAGCGGATTACACGTCCTCGCCTTCAGAGGACTACATGTCCTCACCTTTAGAGGGCTACACAACTTCTCCTTCAGAGGGCTACACGTCCTCGCCTTCAAAGGGCTACACGTCCTCACCTTCAGAGGACTACACGTCTTCGCCTTCAGAGGGCTACACGTCCTCGCCTTCAGAGTGCTACACGCCCTCACCTTCAAAGGACCACACGTCCTCAACTTCAAAGGACTACACGTCCTCGCCTTCAGAGGACTGCACGTCCTCGCCTTCATAGGGCTACACGTCCTCGCCTTCAGAGGACCACACGTCCTCATCTTCAGAGGAGTACACACCCTCGCCTTTAGAGGACTGCACGTCATCGCCTTCAGAGGGCTACATGTCCTTGCCTTCAGAGGACTACACATCCTCGCCTTCAGAGGACTACACGTCCTCACCTTCAGAGGGCTACACGCCCTCGCCTTTAGAGGACTACAGGTCCTCGCCTTCAGAGGGCTACACGTCCTCTCCTTCAGAGGACTTCACATCCTCACCTTGTGTTTAGGTAGCAGAATGCCTCACGAAAAAAAACACAAATAAAAAATAAAATTGGTTAACTAAAAAAGCCAACACGCTTTTGAAAAGAAATAACTTCCATCATTACTTTGAAAAAGATTCACTGATTAAAACAAAGGGTTTTGTTGAAAAAATGTGTATACACCTGAAGGGTGAATGTTGGGAAATTTTTCCCGAACACCCAAAATTGACTCAGATGATTGCATGAATTGATAAAACAGTATGTTTTGGAAACACTGGGTTGACTTAAATAGGAAAAATGAATCCTGAGCCCTAGTGTCATATGACCACAAAACTTGATGCTTGAGTGTCCACATAGGTGCATGCATGACCAGTTTTGCGTAAAAATTTTGAATCATCATTGTTGCATGCGTGTCATGAAAATAATATGGGACATTCCTTTATCCCTTAACTGCTGGCCAAACCAACACCCTGACATATATCACGTCCAGCTGCTCTACAAGCCTTTTAAGCCAAAACCTCAAACCGCCATAAACCTTGACCCAAGATGAGAATTTCCATACTTTCCCTTGGAAGAAGGAATGGTGGGATCTCCCAAGAAAGAAGAGTCATTCACTGTTAAGCGGCTAACCTGTTTCAAAAACTAAAAGGAAAAGAAAGTTCCCGATCAAAGATCGGAAGAAAAAAAAATAGAAAAGAAGTTCCCGGTCAAAGATCAGAAGAAAACAAAGGAAAAAAGAAAAATCTTCGATCAAAGATCGGAAGAAAATGAAAGAATTATATAGAAGGGTCTTCGGACCAGACAAATATCCAAAAAATATAGAATAGTCACAACCAAATAAGGAAAGAAAGGAAACCACGACTTGCAGTGGTCCCCTCCCTTTGATTGCCAACCAAAATCCTGTGCACTGGCGACTTTCTCGTCCCGCACTAAACAAAAACAGAAAAGGGAAAGGCCAAAACACTTAGAGCCAAATTTCTCACCAAAACACCATTCCCAAAAAAGTCCTATTGATCCATGATCACGCATGTAATCTTTGATTTGATAGGAAATGATTTGCAAAATCAAGTCATGACATATCTATGGTTCAGGATTAGGATAAAACACTTACCTGTGTGAGATTGATACACTTCGAGTGATTTTCTTTTATTTTGTTGGACCCAGTGTTTCCTCTAAATGGTCGTTTAGAAACGAAATGCTAACATCCAAAATCTCATTTATGGTTATGAGAAAATTTCATCAACATACTCTCATTCCCCAATAGACACATTCTTTTTCACAAAAAATTATATGTTGCTCTGATCAGTTGGAGGTTTTGTTTCTTTACTAAAGCATGTTCACATTATAGTGAAAGAACACCGAGACTATTTTAGTCTCACAAAATCAAGAACTACATAGGTTTGAGTTCCTCATCACAAATTAAGGATACGTAGGACCAAAATCCCCGCTTTTGTCGACCACCCCACCTTTGCTATCATGACCCAAGGGTTCGGTAGCACGCAGAGACTAATGTCATCATCTGCACTTTCCCGGAGATGTCAGCGTCTTCTGGCCGAGACCGTGAAAAAGTCTCCTTTCTATCGTCATACTAAAGGGTCCGGTGGCACGCAGAGACTAACGTCGTCATTTGCACCTTTCTCGGAGATGTCAGCATCTTCTGGCCGAGACCGTGAAAAAGTCTCGTTTCTACCGTCAGACTCAAGGGTTCGGTAGCACGCGGAGACTAACGTGGTCATCTGCACCATTCCCGGAGATGTCAGCGTCTTCTAGCCGAGACCGCAAAAAAGTCTTGTTTCTACCATCAGACTCAAGGGTCCGGTAGCATTCAGAGACTAACGTCATCATCAGCACCTTTCCTGGAGATGTCAGCGTCTTCCGGCCGAGACCGCGAAAAATTCTCGTTTCTACCGTCAGACTCAAGGGTCCGGTAGCACGCAGAGACCAACATGGTCATCTGCACCATTCTCGGAGATGTCAGTGTCTTTCGGCCGAGACTGCAAAAAAGTCTCATTTCTACCACCAGACTCAAGGGTCTAGTAGCATGTGGAGATACCTCGTGGTTATCCGCACCTTCGTCAGCCAGAGGTGAACAAGTCTGATAATATCGGGATGATGATGGTCGTCCAATTATGATTATTTTGAAGATTTTTGCAGGTTTTACCTTTGTCATCCAGAGACATTCAAGTCCGACGACGCGCAAGACTCTTCTCTACTAGACAGAGACGATCAAGTTCGATAGCATGTGGAAACGTCATGGCTATCCAGTTTTATCACTTTCAAGGCACTAAAGTTTTTACTGACGCTCCTGATGCCTTTTCTGTTCTTTCTAATTGACAGGTTCCGCTAGTTGGGCTATTGATCGGCCGAGTGATGTTCCTCTCGAATGAAATTATTGTTTTATTTTTACTTCCCTTTTATCTCCAATAAAAGATAAGTAAAGAGGGGCAACTGTCATACCCTAATTTTGTACGGGGGTACTTGCAGTCGATCTCAAACCTTGTTTGCTCCCTTCGGAACCCTCAAAACAAGCATCTTTGCAAAATCCGTAAAGTTTTGCAACACTTCAGAAGTCAAAACAAGCATCGTTGCATAATTCGTAAAGTTTTGCAACACTCCGGAAATCAAAACAAGCATTGTTGCGTAATCCGCGACGTTTCGGAAGGAAAACATGTATCATTGCATAATCCGTAAAGTTCCGCAATGTTTTGGAAAGAAATCAATAAAAAAAACACAAAGGGGTGTATTTAGTGAAAAGAGAGTGTAAAAAGAAATTTGGCCCACTTGGGTCTTCCTGAAGATTCCAAAAAGAGGGTAATGGCTTCTGGTGGAAGCAACCCAGCTCACCTAGGCAAGCTGGGTGGCAACCACCTCCCTCTTTTCTCCTATAAATAGGGGAAGGAGGGCAGAAAGAAGGGGTTCAGCCCTTCTGGTATTGAGGAATCACTCGAAATTAGTGAAAAAAATTGGTTTCGCAGAAAAAATCCAAGCCGAGGCGCTTCCGTAACGCTTCCGAGACGTTTTTGCAAGCAATTTCGAGGAGATTCTTCACCGTTCTTCGTCGTTCTTCGGTCTTCAACCAGTAAGTTCCTGAAATCAAATCTTTCAATTCATTCTATGCACCCATTGTGGTCCCTACTTGTTTTGTGTACTTTTACTTTTATTACGTTTACTTTCTGTACCACTTTTTAATGAGCTTTAATCGATCATTTAAGCCATTATCTCGCCTAATAACTGATAAAATGAATTTCAACCGATGATTTTTGTTGTAATCTCATTTAATCACCATTAAAATAAAATTCAACCGATCATTCACACAATGACCTCGGTTAAATCAAAAAGGGGCAAAATAATAATAAAATAATTAAAATATCTTTGAATAAAATAATAAAAAAAATCAATCGGACATTCTTCTTTGGAAGTTTCCTTGAATGAATTGACTAATAACCAAAGTGAAACTAAGGCTAAAATAAACTCATACATCAAGCTTTGTCCACAAAAATCACTTGAAACCGTTCTAAGGTCCAATGCCTTAAACGGTCCTCTTTGCTTTTATTGGTTAACATGGACCTTTCAAAAGCATAAAATCAACACATAACTTTACCACTTTTGCAAGAACTACGTAGGTGTGATTTCCTCATGGCAATTGAGGATATGTAGGAGCAAAATTCCCGCTTTTGTCAACCACCCCAAGAGATCGTTAATGGTCCAATGTCTTAACGTTTCTCTTCTTTCACCCCAAGAGATCGTTAATGGTCCAATGCCTTAACATTTCTCTCCTTTCACCCCAAGAGATCATTAATGGTCCAACGCCTTAACGTTTCTCTCCTTTCAAAACCAAGAGATCGTTAATGGTCCAACGCCTTAATGCTTCTCTCCTTTCCAAAAATCAAAAGATCGTTTAATGGTTCAACGCCATAAAAGACATTTGTTCGGCTAAAATATATCTTGCGAAAAAAGATAAAAACAACTTAACTAACGTTTAGTTCTGTAAGAACTACGTAGGTCTGATTTCCTCATCGCAATTGAGGATACGTAGGATCGAGGGAAACACCCTTGTCGACCACAAAAAGATAAAAAATACAAAAAGGCCCATAAAAAGCTAAAAAAACATAAAAAAGGGAAATATACATAATTTTGAAGTCATATTTGCACACTTGATTAAAGGCTGCCATCCCTTGTGACGGACGCGTGAGGTGCTAATACCTTCCCCGTGCGTAAAAACAACTCCCGAACCTTTCACGATTAAAGTTCGTGGACCATACCATTTTGGTTTTTCCGACGTTTTCCTCGAATAAACATTGGTGGCGACTCCACGCGCCTTCCTCCCTTAGAAGATGCACCCGTGAGCCCTCGCGTCTCCCTCCCGTCGAAGGGCAGGTTGTGACAAGAATTTTTCAAAGAAAAATCTTTTACCAAGAGTTTTACTCTCTGGTAATCGATTACCAGAAGCCAACATTCTTTTCAAACTGATTTACAAAGCTGTAATCGATTACCATAATCATGCAATCAATTACCAATGTTTTAAAACATTAGATTTCACATTTCAAGAGTCACAACTTGTGATAAAACATTTTCAAATCATTTCAAACTTGTGTAATTGATTACACAATACTTGTAATCGATACCAGTGTTTCTAAACATTTTGATTTTCAAATTTAAACATGAAGAGTTACATCTGTTGATGTGCAATCGATTACACTATAATGGTAATCGATTACCAGTGACTTATTTTGAAAAATAAATTACCAAAAGTCACAATTCTTAAAGTGACTTGTTTCTGAAGATTTTTTCAAAAGTCACAACCTTTAAGTGACTAGTTTTTAAAAGAGTCACAACTTTTAAAGTGACTAGTTTTTCAAAAGAGTCACAACTTTTAAAAAGTGACTAGTTTTGAAGAAATTGCCAAGAGTCACAAACTTTGACTTGAGTCATCAAGAGATTATAAATATGTGACCATGGCATGAATTTTAAAGAAACAACTTTCAGATTTCTTTCATTCATTCAAAGAATTCTTCTAAGAGTTTTTGGTCAAAACTTTCTTTATTCAAGAAAAGTTCATTGTCTAAAAACTTGTGTTATTCTTCTTCTTCATTCATTCTCTCCCTTGCCAGAAGAATTCAAAGGACTAACCGCCTGAGAATTCTTTTGATTCTTCCTTCTCCCTCTTGCCAAAAGATTTAAAGGACTAACCGCCTGACAATTCTTTTGATTCTTCCTCTTCCCTTTAAACAAAAGATTTCAAAGGACTAACCGCCTGAGATATCTTTTGTTTTCCCTTACAAAGATTCAAGGGACTAACCGCCTAAGAATTCTTTGTCTTAACACATTGGAGGGTACATCCTTTGTGGTACAAGTAGAGTGTACAACTACTTTTTTTAACACTGAGAACAAGAGAGGGTACATCTCTTGTGGATCAGTTCAAGTGGAGGGTAAATCCACTTGGTTGTTCAAAGAGAACAAGGGAGGGTACATCCCTTGTGCATCTTTGCTTGTAAAGGATTTTACAAGGTTATTGGAAATCTCAAGAACTGGTAGTTGCATGGGGACTAGATGTAGGCACGGGTTGTTGCCGAACCAGTATAAATCTTGTGTTTGTCTTCTTCTTCCCTACACTCTTTAGTTTTCCGCTGTGTACTTTTATTTCCACTTTACTTTTGTCTAAGTTATTGTTTTTGTTCTTTACTTCCTCATAACTTAGTTGTAAAGCCTAATTGAATCTAGTAATATTAAGAAGGATAATTTTTAATTAGTCAAGACACATTAATAATTAATTTAACCCCCCCTTCTTAATTATTCTGAGGCCACTAGATCCAACATCTTCTTCTTTCTTCTTCTTCTTTCTTTCTTCTCTCAATTCCTTCACTACTGAATGCTGGAACCCCTTAAAACACCCCTAGGACGCCTATTTGTAGGCAAAGGGTCACTTTGGGGCAGTTGCAGCTCGCCCAGGCGAGCTGGAACTTAGTGTTGAAGCAATGAGCTCGCTCAGGCTAGTTGGTTACTTCACCATGAAGCTATTTGGTGGCCCATGCGAGCCAAAGGCTATGATGAGGACAAGGCAAGGAATAAGGGCAAGGAACCTTTAGAAGGACTTGGAGGACCTATGGCAAGGGCTAGAACAAAGAAGGCCAAGGAAGCTCTTCAACAAGTGTTAACCATGCTATTTGAATTTAGGCCCAAGTTACAAGTTGAGAAGCTTCAGATTGTTAATTGCACCATGTTCCAAGAAGAGTAGAGGGTGGCACTTTTGTTGAGTGGTTTTATTAGCATTTTGTTAGTTGAAATAAAGGCCCAAACTTGTGTTAAAGTGGCTGTCAATTCTCTTGGGATTTCCACCACCTATGGGCTTGTTTTAATTTAAAGAAATGAAGGTTTAATAAGGTGAAAACTCTAGGATTGTGGCTGCCTCTTGGCTGACCAAGGAGTTGCACAATTTTCTATATGTTTATGTGTCTTAATTATAATTTTAATTAGGTATAATGACACCATCAATTGTTGTTATCAATTCTAGTTTTAATTAGGTTTAATGACACCATCAATTGCTGTTATCAATTCTAGTTTTAATTAGGTTTAATGACACCATCAATTGTTGTTATTGGTGATCATTTCACTTGTGTAACCAACTTGATGTCATTCCAATTTATAGGCTGCACATTTTCTAATAAAAAAATAGACCTTGAATTTGAGTTTTTAATCACCTTCTAAAGTATGAGAGTGAATCTCCTTAGTTACTTGAGTGATTCAAGAAATTGGTTTATCAAGGAACACCACCTTGTGTGTGACACCAATTCTGGAGGAGTGATTCTTCCAACCTCCTTCTTCATTCTCCCTCATTTTTCTAAACCTTCATTCTTTAATCCCACTTGAACACCATTGTTATCATCTTCATTTTCAATCCAAACACATTCAAACTTTGAACCAAATACCTTACATTCAACCCTCCATAAAATTGTCACTTTCTCTCTCATTCAATAAATTTCATAAAAAAAACCTTTGAAGATCAATCTTCAACCCTTGTGCAAATGGGTTTACATCAGGCTAGCCTGGGAGAGCTTGGGTCCAGGAAAACCAAGGAAAAGACCCTTTTGCCCCCTTTTTTGGATATTTTTCGCATTCTTGGTCAAAACACTGAATTACCATCTGTTTCGCACTGTAACTAGTGTTCAAGACCGTAAGTCGACTAGCAAGGACCAAAATATCAAAGAACGATAGTCTCTAGACGAAATTAAGGTATGATAGGGGGTAGGAGTACATCAGCTTTCCTACCATAAAATATAAAATGACTGAAAATTTTAAATCATTGTATTGTTCACTATCCCAAGAAGAACATAGTGAACTTTTCTATTCACGTCCCAATCATCTTGTATTAAGCTAAGAAGTGAAATCAAATTAATCTAACTAAAAATATTGATGTATATATAATTGAAATTTTTTTGTGTCGAGTAGATTGGAACTAGATATCAGTTCTTCCTTTCCACAATTTCAGGGATATCAAGATTGAAAACCACATTAGTGATTGTTGGCAGATTCTCAATCACTACAATACCTACAGGAAAACATTGATAAAACTTAAGATTTTCTTATACATAAAAGGAAAATATTATTGTGAAAGAGAACTAACCAAACAACATAGCATCATAAAGTTTGATCTTATCTTTGCGTATTGGATTACTAACATAGGAACAAATCCATCAGTGTTCTCAAAGAATCCCTTGACAATGTCGATACATTCATTAGATAAACTGCATTCAGTTGAACCCCTAAGTTTCACAAATTGTAGACAAAATAGTCAAAATGTAAGTAATAGAAACTGTAAAAACACATTAAAAATGGACAAAAAAGGTAAATTAGATTAAATAAGTGTTATCAATTATTTGCAAGAAAATTCACCGAACAGTTTCTCCATTTTTTACATAAGTTACTTCAGATGCCATTGCAGTTAGCAATCTCGCAACATCTAACATATAAGTCATGTTAAACATAGTATTTACAAAACCCTGTTAAATAAAAGAAAAAGATCTTAAACACTTTTAATGAAGCCTAACCTATTAGATTTGCATTCTTTTCAAGCTGACAATATCCTTAAGTGGCATTGAGGTAAGACCAATTGTTGTAGGTTTTTTCATCTTTGATAGATGTAATGACAAAATACCTTGTTAGAACCAATCTATATTTGTGGTTTGTGATTCAATCATCCGTACAATTATTGGCAACACTTTGAAACATATAGACCCCCTTACTTATATATCAAAACCAAGTAAGTAGTACACGATTTTTTTTACCCAATTATCCCTTTTAATTTTTTTATCTACCCAACTATCCCTCCCTCCAAATTATTAACATAACTATCCCCATTACTATTCACAGTTTGAATTCAGACCTTCCAGTCCCGAATTCACACTTTGTTTTCTTTTACTTTTTGTAGCCATTTAGAATTTGGGAACCCCAAACACAAATTCTGAACAGATATTTTTTCGTTTGAATTTAGCTTTTTGGGCACCCCCAATTTACTTTTAAGACCCCATATACTATTCACAATATGAATTCGGCCTTCTAGTCCCAAATTTACGCCTTATGTTTTTTACTTTATGCTGACCCCCGTTTAGAATAAGGTACCCCCAAACCCGAAATTCTAAACGAGATTTTTCGTTTGTTTTTCTTGATTTGATTATTTTTATTTTGTAAATTTTTTAATTTATTAGTAATGTATTTAATAATATAATTTTTAATATATAATGTAACTAATTAAATAATTGTAAGAATAATTATTAATAATTACTAATATTTTATAAAAAATAATTATGACAATGGACGATTAAATAATATTATGAGTAGACAAACACTAACAGAATAAATAATTAGCATTTATGATAATCTGTAAACACAAACAAGAACAACATAAGTTATTAAACATTTCAACAATTTAATGGGTACGTTGGCGACTTTGACTTCTCCCAATTAGTTGACCATTTGTTTTTGGAATGACCAATGGTTTTGCACAATGAACAACGCTTCGGTTGCCTCCTTTCTCTTTGGTCCATTTTAGTGTGAAAAAACAAGGAGTCTCCCATATACACACTGAAATGGACTAAAGAGAAAGGGGCCGGAGCTACTAAAGCATTGTTTATTGTGAAAAACCGTTGGTCATTCGAAGAACAAATGTCCAAATAGTTAGGGAAGTACAAGTCAAAGTTGCCAATATACTCATTAAATTGTTGTTAAAATGTTTAATAATTTATGTTGTTCTTGTTGGTGTCTATGGATTATCACAGATGCTAATTCTTTATTTTGTCGGTATTTGTATTTACTCAAAATATTATTTAGCCTTCCATTATCATAACATTTTTTAAAATATGAGTCATTATTAATAATTATTATTACAATTAGCTAATTAGTTACATTATATATTAAAAATTATATTGATTAATTATATTATTGAAATACAATAATTAAATGTATTCATAATTAATTAAAAAAATTACAAAATACAAACAATAATAAATAAACAAACAAAAAAAGTTTAGAATTCGGGTTTGGGGTATTGAATTCTAAATGGGAGCCAGCAAAAAGTAAAAAATGTGAATAGTAAAATGGGATCAGCAGAAAGCAAAAAAAAAAAACTCATTTAAAATTCGGGTTTAGGGTTCTTAAATTCTGAATGGAGGTATACAAAAAGTTAAAAAAAAAAAAAAAAAGGTGTGAATTCGAGACTGGGGGCTCAAATTCACACTAAGAATAGTAATAGGGATGGTTATGTTAATAATTTGGAAATAGGAATAGTTGGGTAGATAAAAAAAAATTAAAAGGGATAACTGGGTAAAAAAATCAGTAGTACACAAGCTTGTATCTTTGAACCCTGCTATACATATAACTATAGATACTTTTAGTTAAAAAAAATATCTTATCACGTGATTTTGAACATCATAGAAGGCTAGGATATTTAATGGGTTACTTTTGCATTTGACTTACTATCTTTTTTTCTTGTCAGCTATATATAATGGGATCAGGTATAAGTTATAACCACACCAACAACAGAATTACATTGTCATATTTACTTCCTAAACATTAAAAAAGGTTAAGAGTATTTATACAAGAATCGTTAGTAAACACCAGATAACCCAAGTAAAGCAATAAAGCAAAACAGTACCAAAGTACAAGACTAATTATCAAGCTACATCCAAGTACCTATTACATATTTCACAACATAATATAGCTTGCACGTGATTAGCTGACCAAAAGAGAGAAGTATTAGATTTATCACATACTATCTTAGTACCTTCATCTTCTATTCAATCATTTATTTTATAAGTTTAATTACATCCTTATAGCATGTATATCGTTAGACATGGAATAAAATGAGAAGTAACACCTGAATAGATAATATATAAAGTGTAAAATGAAACATTAATTGCAGTTAAACTTACCTCAGAGTCATACAACAGGAGTTGCAAACATGGGACTTATGTATGATCTTCCTTGTCTTGGGAAATCCACATTCTAATGATTTGTGCTTTCATTTCCCATGAATGTAAACCTAGATGAATCTTGCTTATTTTTTATTTGACCAAGTTGAGACCGAGCCATTCTTGTTCCAAGCAACAGAAGATGAAAACATGAAGTGAAAAAATAAATCAGAGAAAGGTGGAAAGAGGTGTAGGTGTTGCTAAATTAGAAATTCATGATCTTCATACAGTAGAAAGACATGGTCATGTTGAGAAGAAAATGGAAACCTGATGCTGGAAATGACACAGGATTGTAAACACGGCAGCAGAGGAAAAGGGGGGAAATGCAACCACAAGAAAAGTTGTCGTGTTGCCTTCGTGACAACTACTTTTTCCTAGAAGAGAAAGGGGGAGTATCAAAAAACAAAAAAGAGCTAATTATTTTAATTAGGAAAATGAGTACTGATATATGAATAGAGAAGCCACTTCTTCTAGTGCACTTAGGCGGGGAAAGCTATAGCTTTGCCAAAGTTGTATGGTAAAATTGGTGATTTTGATCCTCCTCATAAATTATTAACAAATAATTTTAATTAATTGAGTTATTAAGTTAATTATAAATTAATCAAAATTATAAATTATTAAAAAAATGAATTAAAAAAAATATTAATCCTAATTTTCCATAATAATGTGTTCCTCATCTTCTCTACAAATACCTTTTCTACTTCCACTACCATAGGTGCTTTTATTAATTTTTTTAATGATTAATAATTTATAATTAATTTAATATCTCTAATAATGACAATTATTAGTCAATAATTATTAGGGGACAAAAATCACAAATTTATAAAACTAAGAAACCAAATGTTACAACTAAAAATCAAGGGGACCAAAATCATGGATTTGAAAAATTAGGAGGAACAAAATGGCAATTAACCCTAAAAACAAAGATAAAATTGATTTAGAAGCAAAGATAAAATCATTGTTGTATAACATTATAAAAAATGTCAACCAAATTTATGAGCTAACAAAACAAAAAGAGAAAAGTAGAAAAAAATTAAATAAAAAAGATAAAAGCTAATAAAACATTATAAAAGCCTCAAATGCTGAGCAAGTTGGTTGTGCATCAGCTGAGAAAAAATTAAATTAAAAAATAGGTAGAAGTTACTTGAAATGAAGTGTGCAACACATTATTGTTTTCTTGAAATTCTCTGATTTTTTATAGTACCTTATCTGATTCTTAGCATCATTAAAGAACATTTACTTGAATGATTTTATTGAAGTAATCTTAATTTTTAAGAATATATTTTTTTCATAATAAATTGAATCATGAAATGATAACAATATATCCGTAATCAAGAACCAAGGGGATCAAGCTCAATTGGTTGAGTAGGGTGTGTGAGTGTTGTAAACCCCTAGTATTGTGTTCAATTCCTACAGATAAAAAAATACCCTTAATCATGATAAAAGAAATTAAATTTTTAAATGTACAAAACATTGACCCATGGCAGCATATGTAACACCCTAGGGGTATTATTATACTAGGCTTAAGATTTCTAAAAACGTGAAAAGGAGAAGCATCCATACAACGTCATCATGCAGAAACTAACGAATAAACTTACAATATTACAACTTGATTCCATGTTATAGAAAAATTAACTGTATTTTACTATTGTTTGAAAAAGGTACAATGCTGTGTATAAATAGGGTTACAAGATTGATTCTGTACACTAATTTAGAACTAAAAATCAGGAACCAAAATCCATATAATTGTTGTAACTATGAAAGGAAAGAAATAATAGCAAATCCTAATTATAGTTGTACAATCAGAATCGCATGATTCTGTCTAATTTCCACAATCATCTACACTCCCCCTCAATCTGGGTGATAGATATCTATCATTCCCAGATTGATTCTGATGTCCTTATATGAGCGTCTTGGAAGAGCTTTAGTTAGGATGTCTGTTGTTTGGTTACACGGGTAACAATTATAATGTCTTGGTCAATTTTTTCCTTAATGAAGTGTCTGTCAATCTCTACATGCTTCGTACGATCATGGTGAACTGGATTTTTGGCCATGCTTATGGCAGCTAGAGGACTATCATCTTTGGAGCTATTCTAGTTGGTTGGTTCTATAGGGGTGTTGGCTATCTTGCACACAAGCATCCCTGTTTCCTGAAGTAGATCTAGGGTGTACTTCCTTTGAGAGATATAGATCTCATGCTTTATTCAAGTGACTTCCATCCCTAGAAAGTACTTAAGCTTCCCTAAATTTTTTACCTAAAATTCTCTATCCAGAAAACTCTTCAAGTGATCAATTTGGTTATGGTCGTCTCCCGTGATTACAATGTCATCCAAATAGACGATAAATAGTGTTACCTTCCCTTCCAATGAGTGTTTAACAAACATTGTGCGATCAGACTGACATTGGGTGAACCCCTCTTTCTTGACAACTCGGGTTAGCCTCTCAAACCAAGCTCTCGGAGATTGCTTAAGACCATACAATGACTTCTGGAGTTTGCATACCTTATTTGAGGTGTTGGCTACTTCACAACCAAGAGGAATCTGCATGTACACTTCCTCTTCCAACTCGTCATTTAGGAATGCATTTTTTATATCCAGTTGGTGCAAGGGCCAATCTAGGTTTGCTGCCAAGGACAAAATAACTCGAACTGAGTTGAGTTTAGCTACTGGTGCAAAGGTTTCTTCATAGTCCACCCCATATGATTGGGTGAATCCTTTTGCCACTAACCTGGCTTTGTACTGATTTATACTACCATCAGCATTGTACTTGATAGTAAAAATCCACTTGCATCCAACTGGTCTCTTTCCTTTAGGTAGAGTAGTGATCTCCTAGGTGTTATTCTTTGCCAATACTTGAAGCTCTTCATTCACTAATGCAGTCCATTTAGGATGTTGGAAAGCTTCCTGAATGTTTCTTGGGACGTGAGTGCTATCAAGCAATGCTACAAAAGCCTTGTATCCTTGTGATAATTTTCCATAGGACATATATTTTTCAATGGGGTGTTGAGTGCAGGTTATCACCCCTTTTCTCAAGGAAATAGGCATATCCAAGTTACTTGTATTAGTATGAATGGATTCAGAGATGGGAACAGAGTTACCTGTGGGAATTTCATTTTTAGGAGCCTGATCAGATTCATGGCTCTGCATTGGAACTGCGATTGGCTCTACCGCCTTCTGGTTTCTCCTTTTTCTAATGTAAACCCTCTAGTTTTGGACTTGACTCCTTGGTTGAGCTTCTTCTGGTTCCGTAGAAGCAGTTTCTATTGGAATTGCTGATACAGTTTCTTCAATTTTCAATTTTGCAGTCTCCAAAGGTGCATCCATCTCATCCTTTTCTGATTCTAAAAGTTGGAATTTTGTAATGTCAGTCAAAAACTGGCATCTTCTCCCCCTGAATGCCAACTTTGGGATAGTAAGGTTGATGCTCGAAAAATGTCACATCCATTGTATGATAGATTTTTTTGAAGAGTAGCACTTATACCCCTTTTGGTGAGGTGAGTATCTTAGGAATATGCTTTTGATGGACTTGGGATCAAGTTTACTATGGTGTGGGTCTAGGTTGTGAACAAAAGCTGAACAGCCAAACACTTCCAAGGGAATTGAGGTAAGGATTTTGCTGGTTGGGTAGGTGGTCTGAAGGACGACCATTATTTTTTCTCAGCACCTTAATGTTGGTCTGGAATTGTGTTTGCACCATTGTATGAAAAATTTCAAATATTCATCCTACTTCTGACTTTTCCTTCATAAGAAACACCCATGTGACTCTTATGTGGTCATCAATGAACATCACAAACCATCTAGAGCTGGTCATATTGCTGGCTCTTGATGGTCCCGATACATCACTATGGATTACCGACAATGGTTGGGAAGGTTTGTAAGGTTGTAAGGGGTAAGTGCTCCTAGTATGCTTGGATAATTAATAAGTTTCACAATGATAATTTCTTAGTCTTTTATTGAATAATGATGGGAACATTTTTTTTCAAATACATAAAATTTGGGTGGCCTAATCTATAGTGCCACAATATTACCGACTCTTCGCTTTTTGAAGGGATCACTACACATGAATTAGCTTTGTGTTTCTTATTAGAATCTTTAACCTAAAGGAGATAGAGCCCTTCACATTCTTTAGCACTGCCAATCATCTTCCCCGACCCTAAAATCTGAAAAAACACACACATTAGGGGAAAATTTAATGACACAGTTCAAATTGTTTGTCAATTTGCTGATGGACAGCAAGTTGCAGTCAAGTTTGGGTACATAAAGTACTAAATCTAGAGTAATATCTTCTGAAATCACAACTGAACCTTTACCAAAAACTTTTGAGAGTGTACCATCTGCTATCTGAACTATAGAGTGATCATGACATCGAGAATATTTGTCAAAAACAGTTATGTCTCCAGTCATGTGATCCAAATAGAGCTGTTCGACACCAGTTGCTATGCAAGACGAAAGATTATTCTCCGTTTCAATAAGAATGTGGAAAATGCCCAAATAGCTTAGGGGTGAAGTAACCACATCGCCTGGGCGAGCAAGGTTACTTCAGGTTGAAGCAACAGCTCGCCTGGGCGAGCTGCAGATCAACCAAGTCCCTTCATTTCCTATAAATAGGCATGATGGGGCTAAAGGAAGGGGTTCAGCCTTCAGATATTGAAAGGATTTAGTGAAATTAAGGAGAAGAAGGAGAAAGAAAAAGAAAAAATGAGGCTGAGGCACTTCCAAATCACAACCGTGATCGATTCCTACATCGTTCTTCGTTCGTTCTTTGAATTTGCTATATGCACCCTTAGGGGTTCTCCTTGTTGCTTTGCACACCATCTCATTCTTCTACCATCAGTGATCTCATTTCTTCATGTAAAGCAAATTTCAACCGATCATTTGTGTCGTAATCTCATTTTATCCTTGTAAAATAAAATTTCAACCGATCATTTACCTCACAAGTCGTCTTTTAATGAGATTGAAAGTAAATAAATGAAACCAAGATAAAAATCAACATGTAATTGAGCTTGCTATCCAAAAAGGGTTGCTCGAGTCCGTTCAAGGTCTAATGCCTTAATGATCTCTTTTATTTTTTATTGGTTAAAATGAACCTTTCAAAAGTTTAAAATCAACTCATCGCTTAACTTTCTTACTTTTTAAAGAACTATGTAGGTCTAAGTTCCTCATCGCACTTGAGGATATGTAGGAGCAAGGGCAACGCTCTTGTCAACCCCAAAAAGTAAAAAAAAAAAGGAATAAATAAATAAATATTAAAGTCATGATTTTGCATACTCGATTAAAGGCTGTCGTCCCTTGTAACGGACGCGTGGGGTGCTAATACCTTCCCCGCGCGTAAATAACTCCCGAACCCTTTTCTTTGAAATTCGTAGACCCCTTTTTGTTTTTTTCTAAAATTTTCCTCGAATAAACGTTGGTGGCAACTCCCGCGCATTTTTCTCTTTTGGAAGACGCACCCTCGAGTCTCGCCTCGCCCTCCCGTCGAAGGGTAGGTTGCGACAGTTGGTGACTCCACTAGGGACTTTTATTAGAGAGTTAAGCCATTTAATCTATGTGCAATATTTATTATGACCTTTTCTCCTTTTTGTTCCTTTTCTTTCTTTTGTGTTCTTATGTTCATATAACTCTTTTTCTGTGCTTTCTTTGATATTTGGTGTAGCTGTTTACTTATCACATGCATATTTAGAAATATTTGTTTATTTTATGCGCACATAGCACGTACACCTTTGCACACACGGTGAGTTATTGGGCCTTATACCCGGGTCCACGAAGACATAGGAAGTGAAGGTTGATCTGTGGTCATGCTGGGTCACCGACTCACTTGATGACAGTGAAGCCTCATCTAGAGTTTTTTTCTTTGATGATACGTTGTCGCTGGTAGTCCCTACCGCCACAATGTTTGATATCAAAGAGGATGATATCTCTAGAAACCTCTGAAAGTTATGTGCAACCACCTTTGGGAGGTGTCACTAAGTAGTAAACCTTTAGCTCCTCCCATTAGGTTCCTATTTTAGGGACACGGAACAAACACATTGTTTCCTTGATCTGTCCATGCATATTTGTATGATGTCGTGATTGTGTGCGTCATTCCTGTGTTTGATGTTATGCCATGTCCGCATTATTATGTTGATATGCTCGTCCATCTAGTATGTTTCTCTTTGTGCTACCAACCCTATGCTCTTGTGTATGCATACTCATACCGTGTTGTCACTCATGCATCGCATTTGTCTCGTCATTATTGTCACGGGTAGCCGGAAGGTCCGCATCACCTTTTTAATTGCATACATTGGGCACCATGGTAAGGTCTACAAATGAACCATGATGCCCAATGCATTATGGGTAAGAAGGGATGATCTTCCGAACTCTTGTGTCTATAGGTAAGCACGTTTTGTCATGCTTAGCATAAATATTTCGTGCTGCATTCATCATACCGCCTTTATGACAGGATGTTGAAGTATTGATCGTCACAATTTTCATTCTAGCAAACATGGGGTCGAACCAAGCACCCTCTTTTAAAAAACGGTTCTATCATGTCAAAGTCAAGAGCCTAGAACTAGCCAGCTTGCAAAAGCTAAGGCAGCGGATGGACCAAGTTCAACATCAAGCTTTCCGCAAAGCATATGGGAAAATATGGGATTTGGCCTTGATAGAAGTATCTGTTGAAGCCATCGCATCCCTTGCACAGTACTATGACCAGTCACTCAGATGCTTCAAATTTGGGGACTTTCAGTTGGTACCAACCATAGAAGAGTTTGAAGGGATCTTGGGATGCCCACTAGGAAGAAGGAAGCCGTATCTGTTTTCTGGATTCTACCCCTCCATGGCAAGAGTAGAAAAAGTGGTCAAGATCTCGCCACTAGAGTTAGACCGACTGAAGCAAAATAGAAATGGAGTGGTGGGCATACCAAGGCAGCACTTGGTGGAGAAGGCAAAAGCTTTGGCAGATCAAGGAGAGCGGACTTTGTTCATTGATGTTTTAGCACTGTTGGTGTTTGGGATCGTCCTCTTTCCAAATGTAGACGGGCTAGTGGATCTAGCGGCAATCGATGCTTTTCTTGCTTATCACCACAAGAAGGAAAGCCCGACCATTGTTGTTTTGGCCGATGCCTATGACACATTCGACCTGAGATGCGAGAAGAGCAGCACGAGAATTGTCTGTTGCACACCCGCTCTTTATGTATGCCTGGTCTCCCACATTTTTCGTCATGAAAGTAGATGTTAGTTGTCTTTTATGACTAATTTTTGTACAGAAAAGTTTCCAAAATGTAAATAAATCTCCCAATTTATGGTTATTTTTTGGTAGGATTGTAAATATTTCTAGTTTATTTTTCATTTATGCTTAATATAAGCCTTCCTATTGAATTTAATGTAAAGTTCACTTCAATTTCAGGTAAAAAGGAGAAAATTATGAAGGTTCAAAAAGTGTTGTCTCGCTAAGCCTAAACCATGCGCTTAGCGAGACCAAACCGCTAAGCGAGACAACAGTGGCTTAGCGCATGAGGATAAGTGTTCGACTAGAATACTTGTTTACTCCCTCTTCCAAATTGGTATTACTTGTTTTTATATGGAAGTGGTCTTACCGGCAAGCGCACCGGGTCTCCAAGTAAAATAATTAAAATGGAATGAACTGAGTATCGAACACAGGGAACTTGTTCATTTAGAAAAGTTTTGTTAAGTAAGCAAGCATTTGCAAATAGGAATTAATGATTGTGAATTAAAGCAAAAGTATGTTCTATCCTAAGTAAAAGCAATAAACGAGAACAACTAAGTGTGAAAACAGATATCTAAAGGCGTTGGGTCCTTCTACTGAGTAAGTTGATACAATTAAAGATGTTTTTCTAATTAAAGATGTTCATGTGTTCTATGCTAAGGACAAACATACCAAACACCGATTCCTCCAGAGTTCGGACTAATTTAAATCAAACTTCATTCGCAGAGCTCTCTTGTTGAACTTAGCCTAATTTAAACAGCATTATACTCACAACATAATAAAGAAAACTAAAACCCTGCACACTATCCCTAGCAATGCAGTTATTCAGTCCCTGCTCTATCAAGTTCTAAGGAAACAATACATTTCCCAATGCTAAAGTCCCTAACAGCACACACAAATGGGTAATCAAGCCATAAGCATGCATACAATAAGCATAGATAGAAGTAGTGAACACATATAACAACCTTAATTAGATATGAAAAAGAGTTTACATCAACTACTCAATAAGAATCTCCAACTGAGGGTTTTAGCCTTTCATGGCAAGGAAGATCCTTTTACACTGAAGAAGAGGAATCAAGAGAAATTGTTTGCTTACAAAGGAGTGAGGATGTCTCCTCCACCTCTAGGAATCTCACAATCACTCAAAAACTCACTAATCTCCCTAAAAGATGAAAACTTGGCCCCTTGCTCTGCTCTACGCTCTCTTAAATTCTCACTCTTCCAGCCTCTGAGTAGTGAACTGTTCTCTTGGCTCCCCTCACAATTTTGTGCAAATCAGGCTTTAAAAGGGCTTCCTGATCTTGACGTCGCGTTTAGCATGAGTAAGTGAATTTGAGGCAAATTTCTTTGAACCAAATTTTTCCTTTCATGGATGATGCTCTCCTACAACCTAAGACAAGGTAGAAGGAGATAAACTGTACATGCTCAAGGTTCAATCAAACAACCATACTTTCAGCTCAAACTGGGTGCAAGTGATAAATCATTCATACACAAGGTAAGCTTTTTGTCTAAGTCGCTACTTTCAATTAAAACATGGCCTTCATCATCTTCAAACTCATGCATTCATTCCATATTCAAAGATTCATGCAAAAACCATTACTTACTACTAGTCGTTCTCTCACAATTAAAGATCACAATCTCACCGGGTTGTGGCTAACGTGTTCCTTCACAATCAACCTGACAAACCAACTAACATTTTCAGTCATGATACTAATTCCATGTTCTTTCTCTTCTAATGACTGCATGCTCATTCAAAGCATATGATTTACACATTTCAATTCACTCACATCATACAATTGATCAATTCAAACCAATCACAAACATTGAATTCCAAAATCAAGAATCAACCACTGGATAATATAAATGCACTGTTCAATCAAGCTTTGTACAAGCTTTCAACCAAAATAAAAACTATAAACTGAAATTTAAAAGCTGAAACATTAACATAAATCTAAAGACTGAAACAAAAATATAAATCTAAATTATAAAATGTACTAAAGACGAGATAATAATAAAATTGTTCAAAAAGCATGGAAATAAAAATCCAGATCCTGTCAATGATCCCGTGCATGCTCATTCAAGTCCAGTGCTGGTGCATATGATGGATCCTGAGAAAGAGGCAGGTCCAACACTGGTGCAGATGGCTCAGGCTCAAGCTCAGGCTGAGGAGATGGCTCTGGTATTGCAACATCCTCTTGAACAATAACTAGATCAGTCTAAAAAATGAAAGGCTCTGGTGGAGTGGGCTCTGAGGCCTCTAGAATGTTGTCCTCCTGGTCCTGCTAAGGCTCCTGGGATGCAGAGGCCTCACCCCTTCCAAAAGGAGAAGGTTGGACTCCTGGCCAGGCCACCTTTTGAAGAAAATCCTCGACGCTCATAACTAGCCGCTGCTGGACCACATCCTGCAAACTCTGCATGATCAGGAGCTGGCCCTAATTCAGGCTCTACAGCATAGACAAGGAAAGGTTTGAGCTTTGAGCGGAGGGACTTGGAAGAATTGGAGTTTCTAGTGGTGAAGGAAGAGCAGAAGTAGATGGAGCCGGTGTAGAGGGAGCTGGGGCATCCACGTTCCCTGAAAAGTGAGGAAGGGAGCTAGCCCTGGATTTCTGTGTTCCCAGGAAAGTGACCGAAGGGTCATCTAGGTTCTAACAATTCTTTTTAATATAAGCCAAATTAATGGATGGGCTCAGAGATTCAAAGGTCAGAGAATCAGATGTGACTCCTCGGGCCTTGCATAAAGCAGTAATAAGGGCTAGAAAACCTAGCCTCGAGGAGTCATGCTGTGCTATAAGAGAGATCTGACCTGAGATGAGGGACCCCAAGTTCATATCCATCTTCATGACGAGCCTGTATATCAAATTAGCCCTATCCAGAGTAATATCTGAAGTATGAAATGTCGGGGCTAAGCTAGAAAAAGATAGAACACTCCAGGTTTGGGCTAGAGTAGTAAGATTCTTCCTCAAAGTATTCAAAGGCGGGCAAGCTCTCCCCTTCCTCTTTGACCACTGGTGTCTTCAAGAAGGTGTTGAGGGCATTAGCATCAAATTTAATTAGGTGCTCTCGCACCCTCACCTACTTAGGCGATTTGTATTCAAGGTCTTAGAGGTTAGCATAAAATTCCTTAATAATAGCAACATCAATGCTTCCCTCTGAGAAGTTAGTGAGCTCCTTATGCCAGTTCCTCCTCTCAACTTCCCTTCTAAATTCATCAGATTCGGCATAGAACAACTTCACATTCCTTTCCAGAAGGATTTTCCGGCCAAGAATATTGTCTGTATATCTGTCCCAGGTATCTTGTAATGTGAATTTTGATCTGTCATATCGTGCCTGGGACACTGAAGTTGGTGCCTTCCTTTTACGAGAAGCCATCTGGAAAACAAAAGAATCAAATCACAAGATTAGACAGGAATTATTCAAATTGAAAAACAGAAAATAAAACTGAAATTAAGGCAGGACGCTTAGCGCGATAGATGCGCTTAGCACGCCTTATGAAATTTTATTCATGAGCTAAGTGCGATAGACACGCGCTTAGCGTGTGAACACATAATTTCTACAGAATGGGCTTAGCGAGCAGGCTCCCTTAGCGTAATTCCTCAAATTTTTAAAATAGAGAAAGATTAGCGCTTAGCGCGGCGAGGTGCGCTTAGCACAACTACTAAACTAGACAGCACAGGCTTAGCGAGCAGGCTCGCTAAGCCCAATTCTAAGAAATTTAAAAATAGAGACATAATAGCGCCTAGCGTGACATGCACGCTTAGCGTCCAACAAAAACACAAAAATCCTAAGTGTCTGATACATAGTACTTGCTTAGCGCACAACCACGCTTAGCGAGTTCAAGAGATAACTCAATAGAGAAGATGAACGCGCTTAGCACGACAGTTGCGCTTAGCACGTTCCTCTGGAAATCCAGAATCTTCAATAGAAGCGATGAACTCGCTTAGCGTAGCAAGGCACTTAGCACATTCATCATGATTTCCAAAAAACTAGAGGCTTTTCACCCCTTCTCATAGGCCCCTATTGGGTCATCAAACCCTAATCAAAACAAGCACATTGTGACTACAGTACAACCCTGAAGCTATTCTAACTAACAACTAACCTAACACTAAGCATAAACAGAAATTCTACCTAACAATCACTAAGTTATCTATCCTAAGGTTGAAAACTTAGAACGAAATGAAGTAAAGTAAAGAAACTTACTTGGATTGTGTAGATGAATGCAAAGAATAGCAAAGGTGCAGGAATGCAGGGAAATGAAGCAAGTTGAGGGTAGATGCAATGAATGGCCTTAATGCACAACAAGAGTGAAATGGTAACTACCTACGGCAGGTACCTTATAATATTTGGCAGTTTCGTATGGTGCACTTAGCGCACAGCTGCGCTTAGCGTGCCTATATGACGTTTGAGTTTTAAGAGCCCTTGCGCTTAGCGCATCTGCTCACTAAGCCCAATTCAAAATGTTAAAATTCTAGAGAAGCTTTTCAGCTTAGCGCGCAAGCTTGCACTTAGCGGGTACTGCAGCTTTGATTGGTCCTACATCTTGCGCTTAGCCGCCAAAGGCTGCGCTTAGCGAATTAATGCTCATTAAATGCAGTAGTGGCCCATGCTTAGCATGAATAGGCTCGCTTAGCACAATCCGAAAGAATTAAATTCCAGAGAGGTTTTTGCGCTTGGCGAGTCTGTGCGCTTAGCGAGAACGTTCAGCCAATGATCAGGGGTCAATGCGCTTAGTGCAAGCAAGAGCTCGCTTAGCGTGTGAAGAAAATGGTGCTTAGCACGAGTGGTGCGCTTAGCGAGTGGACAACAAAAAAAATTTTAAGTTATTTTTTGTCCATTGCCTCTTAGAAGCTTGTCAACCCCTTTATGCAATGAAAAACAAGTTGATGAATCCAAGCAATCACAAGCAAGATGGTCTTGACTAAATGCAAAAGTAAACAGAAAAACAATTAAATTAAAAAAAACTAAAGGAAAAGTTGGGTTGCCTCCCAGTAAGTGCTTCTTTAATGTCATTAGCTTGACAAGTCAAATGCCTTTAAGGTGGCATGAAGGTCACATAGAACACATCTTCCTTGCAGTTTCGCCTTTTAGCTAGAAATTCCATGAACTTTATGTATTTTGGAAGCACATTCCAATTCATTGCAATAGAGGTGTCGGTGATCAAGGAAGGAATGACACTTAAGGTTTTCTTATGTTCTCCCTACCTTTCTTCCTTGACAATCAGTTGACGAGGAAAGGTATTGATTTGGAGAATACTTTCTTGTTGATTTTCTACTGTTGAGTACTCCCCCCATTGTTGCACTTTTTCCTCACCTTTCTCTTCATCTTTTTCTCTTGATTCATGCTCTTTTACAGGGCTTTCCTCTTGAGCTTCAACCTCTACCAAATCTTCTTCTCTTCTGGCCACAAATTGAGTCACTTCTTCTGCTAGCTTACCAACCTGAATTTCTGCACTTTTGAATGTTTGTTGAGTTGATTCAGTTGTTTCCTTGAATTGCATCAACAAATTATCCAGATTGGAACCTCTTTCTGCTTCATTTTGATTGTAGGGTTGTAACTTGAGTCCCCCTTGGTAATCTTCTATGGAGTAGCTCTTGCCAAATTGAAGTTCCTGATTTATCATTGAAGTTTGATCGGCTTTAGAGCTAGCATGGTATGCCATGAATTCTTCAAACACACTTTCAAGACTAGGAGTTCTTTCTTCTTCATATTGATTATAAGGACTTAACTCCCGTCCCCACCCAAAGTTATTCATGGAGTACATATGACAATTATCATTGTAATGCTCTCCTCCACAAAAATCACAATTTTTCAATGGTGGTTGGCTGACCCTTAAACATGTGTTGTCAAGATGTTCACTCCACCTCTTAAAAAGGTCTTCCATTTCTAAAGTTTAGTCATGGAATAAGTTCTTATGGATTTCCATACTGCAAGGATAAACAAAATAAATAAGAAAAATAAAAATACTAGTTAAAAGACAAAACCTATTGCTTAAAGATCTAATGAGTTCCCTCGGACTTAGCTGTGTTGTCTTATACTGCAAGATTTTTTTTCTTCTTCACTTTGCGTTCCTTTTCCTGCAAGTTGCGTTAATTTCCAAGTCTATGGGAATCGTATCACCTGCAGAAGACCTTCTTTGCATGCAAAACAAGCAAACCAGCAGTTAACCAATTCCAAAGAACAATAAATTATGAAGTAACTAAAAATTCACAAAATAACAACGAATCAACGAATAATGCATTAATGCCTTCAAACTGAACTAAGCTTTTCTGAATAAAAGAAGCTCCCCGACAACGACGCCAAAATTACTTGTTCGACCAGAATACTTGTTTACTCCCTCTTCCAAATTGGTATTACTTGTTTTTATATGGAACTGGTCTTATTGGCAAGCGCACCGGGTCGCCAAGTAAAATAATTAAAACGGAATGAACCGAGTATCGAACACAGGGAACTTATTCATTTAGCAAAGTTTTGTTACGTAAGCAAGCATTTGCAAACACAAATTAATGATTGCGAATTAAATCAAAAGTATGTTCTATCCTAAGTAAAAGCAATAAATGAGAACAAGTAAGTGTGAAAACAGATATCTAAAGGCGTTGGGTCCTCCTACTGAGTAAGTTGATGCAATTAAAGATGTTTTTCTAATTAAAGATGTTCCTGTGTTCTATGCTGAGGACAAAAATACCAAACACCGATTCCTCCAGAGTTTGGACTAATTTAAATGAAACTTCGTTCGCAGATCTCTCTTGTTGAACTTACCCTAATTTAAACAGCAATATATTCACAACATACTAAAGAAAAGAAAAACCATGCACACTATCCCTATCAATGCAGTTATTCAATCCTTGCTCTATCAAGTTCTAAGGAAACAATACATTTCCCAATGCTAAAGTCCCTAACAGCACACACAAATGGGTGATCAAGCCACAAGCATGCATACAATAAGCATAGATAGAAGCAGTGATAACATAAAACAACCTTAATTAGATATGAAAAAGAGTTTACATCAACAACTCAATAAGAATCCCCAACTGAGGGTTTTAGCCTTTCATGGCAAGGAAGCTCCTTTTACACAGAAGAAGACGAATCAAGAGAAATTGCTTGCTTACAAAGGAGTGGGGATGTCTCCTCCACCTCTAGGAATCTCACAATTAGTCAAAAACTTACTAATCTCCCTAAAAGATGAAAACTTGGCCCCTTGCTCTGTTCTATGCTCTCTGAAATTCACACTCTTTAGGACTCTGAGTAGTGAACCGTTCTCTTGGCTCCCCTCACAATTTTGTGTTAAGCACATGCTTGCATAGCAGATGTGTTACCAGACTCCCCTTTACTCGCTATGCGTGTTGGTGCTGGGCTTAGCCGTTCATGCACGCTGGTGCTGGGCTTAGCCATTGATGCGCGCTAAGCGCATTGAGCTCGCTTAGCGCAATGACTCCTTTGGCACTTCTTCAAAATAGCTTCTTTTTGCCTGAATTTAAAGTAAATTTAACATTAATTTCATGTAAAGAGGCTTCTACTGAGCAAAGATCAAAACAAAGCAATTTTATTTACAATCCAACAAAAAAGAACCATAAATTGGGAGATTTATGTACATTTTGGAAAAATTTTCTATACAAAAGTTAGTCGTAAATGACGACTAACAATAAGCCTGAAGAGAGTTCTTCCACGCCAGCACGTGCTTGGCGCATATGCAGCTTGCTAAGCGAGGCGATTGTCTCGTCTGTGCTAAGCGCAATATTAGCACTAAGCCAAATATCACTTACTTGCGCTAAGCGCGAGAATGGCGCTAAGTGCGCCTTCGAGGTCAGAAATCCCTTTTTATGCCTGATTTGCACAGAAAAAAGAGGAGGGGGCTGAATAGCCGTCAGAGCTTGAAGAGTGAAATACACAGAGGCAAAGAACAAAGCAAAGGAGCCAAGTTTTGATCTTTTAGGAAGATTTGTGAGTTCTTGATTGATTGTGAGGTTCCTAGAGGTGGAGGAGACATCCCCACTCCTTTGTAAGCAAGCAATTTCTCTTAATTCCTCTTCTTCATTGTAAAAGGAGCTTCCTTGCTATGGAAGGCTAAACCCTCAGTTGGGGATTCTTGCTGAGTAATTGATGTAAACTCTTTCCCTATCTAATTAAGGTTGTTTTATGTGTTCATTATTTCTATCAGTACTTTATTATTGCATGCTTGTGGCTTGATCACCCATATGTGTGTACTATTAAGGGCTTTAGCATTGAAAGATGTATTGTCTCCTTAGAACTTGATAGAGCAGGATTAGGTTACTGTATGTCTGGACACGGAATGCGGTAATTTAGTTTTTATTATGTTGTGATCATAAAGCTGTTCAATTAAGCTAAGTTCAACAAGAGACATCTGCGAATGAAGTTTAACTAGAATTAGGCTAAACTCACGAGACATCGGTGTTTAGTACTTGAGCCTTCAGCATAGAACATAGAAACATCTTTAATTAGAGAAACATCCTTAATTGCATCAAATTGCTGAGTAAGAGGACCCAACACCTTTAGATATATGTTTTCACACTTACTTGCTCACATTTATTGCTTTGTAATTAGAATAAAACATACTTTACTTTCATTCACAATCATGATTTCTGTTTGCAAATGCCTACTTATTGAACAAACCTTTACCAAATGAATAAGTACCCTAAGTTTGATACTCGGTTCACACTGTTTTAATTATTTACTTGACGACCTGGTACACTTGCTAGTAGATTTTGCATCCACACAAACAAGTAGTATTTCTAGGGGCGGAAACAAGTATTTTGGCATCGTTGCCGGGGGATCTTTTTCCATTTGGAAAGTTTAGTTCAGTTTGAAGGCATTAATTCATTATTCTTTGATTTATTAATTTTTGTTTTTGTTAATATTTGTTTAGTTCAGGATTTATTTTCTTCTTGAATTGGTTAACTGTTGTTCCTGTTAGTGTTTGCATGTGTAGATCTTCTGCAAGTGAATTGGTTCCATTGGATTTAGAAATTGAAGCCACCTTTAGAAGAAACAACGTAGAGCGAAAAAGAAAGCTTTTGCACGATATAACAGTAGCATTAATCCTTAAAGAGGCTCTCTTTTTTGAGTCATCATCTTCTCAAACAGCAGAATTTGAAGCCGAAGTAATGGCTGAAGAGAAACCTCGACGAGTAACCTTGGAAGATTACTCAAGTACTTTGGTGCCGTAATATTTCACAAGTGTTGTGCGGCCAAAGGTTCAGGCACAAAACTTAACTTACCCACCTTCACTGATACAACTAATATAGAGCAATTTGTCGTGGTTTACCAAATGAAGATCCATACTCACACTTGGCAACATATATTGAGATTTGTAATACTATCAAGCTTGTCGGTGTTCCTGAAAATGCTATTAGGCTCAGCCTGCTTTCATTTTCTTTATCTAGGGAGGCCAAGAGATGGTTGCATTCATTCAAGGGCAACAGTTTAAAGACCTGGGATGAGGTTGTTGAGAAGTTTCTAAAAAATTATTTCCCAGAGTCTAAAATTACAATGGGAAAAGTTGTAATTTCTTCGTTCCATCAGTTTCCCAATGAATCTTTGAGTGGGGCATTAGAAACATTTCGTAGCTTGTTGTGGAAAACTCCCACTCATGGTTTTTCAGAGCCTATACAACTGAACATCTTCATTGATGGGTTACAGCCGCAATCAAAGTAGTTACCCGACGCTTCTGCAGGAGGAAAAATTAAGTTGAAGACACTTGAAAGCCATGGACTTAATTGAAAATATGGCTGCCAGTGACCACACAATTTTGCATGATAGAGTTCATATTCCTACCAAGAAGAGTTTATTGGAGCTTTCATCACAAGATGCCTTGTTGGCCCAAAATAAGTTGTTGTCCAAGCAACTTGAAGCTTTAACTGAAACACTAAGTAAGTTGCCAACTCAATTGCATGCTAGTCAACCTTTACCTTCATCTGTTTTGCAGGTTACATGTTGCACACTTTGTGGTGGAGCTCATGGGTCAGGCTTGTGTATTCCCACTGAAGAAACATCTCATCAAGTTAATTACATGGGAAACCAGCCTAGACAAAATTTTAATGCAGGTGGATTTTCTGAATTTCAGCATGGCCAACCTTACCAGTAGCATAATCAATGGAGAACTCACCCTGGTAATCACTTCAACAAAGACCCGGGTGGACCATCTACTAGGCCGCCGCAGCAACAAGGGCCTAGATTATATGAGACAAAAACAAAGTTGGAAGAAACTCTTGCTCAGTTTATACAGGTGTCATTGTCCAATGATAAGAGCACAGAGTCAACCATCAAAAATCTAAAGGTCTAGATAGGGTAGCTAGCCAAACAGCTTGCAGAAAAATCTTCTAGTACTTTTGGAGCTAACACTGAGCAGAATGCAAAAGAAGAATGCAAGGCTGTGATGACCCGAGGAAGGAAGGTAACCATGGAGGAAGAGAACAAGAAGGAGAAAATGGTGGAGGATGACAAACAACAGCTGATAATTAAACTAGCACCTAAACCAGTGCAACCCTTTTGTGAACTTATAAAGGAAGAAGAAGAAGAGGAGGATGAACAAATGAGAGAGACACCAATAATTTTGAGTGAAAAAGAAATAAATGAAAAAGAAAAGAAGGAAAAAGAAAAAGAAGAATAAAATGAAAAAAAAAATGAAAAAGAAAAAGAGAGAAAAGAAGAGAAGAGAAAAAACAAGAGTGAGTGTGCTAGAGAGAAAAAGAAAAAAGCATCTTCAACTGAAGGGAGAGAAGTACCATATCCTTTGGTACCTTCTAGGAAAGACAAAGAAAGACATCTAGCTAGATTTATGGATATTTTCAAGAAGCTAGAAATTACCCTGCCCTTTGGAGAAGCTCAACAGCAGATGCCGCTCTATGTTAAATTTATGAAAGACATGTTAACTAGGAAGAACACGTACATCCATAGTAACGCCATAGTTGTGGAGGGAAACTGCAGCTCCGTAATTCAACGTATCCTTCCACCAAAACATAAAGATTCAGGCAGTGTCACTATACCTTGTTCTATAGGTGAAGTTTTTGTTGGTAAAGCTCTTGCTGATTTGGGAGCTAGTATTAATTTGATGTCGCTTTCCATGTGTCGAAGACTTAGAGAGAGTTAGAGATAATGCCTACTAGGATGAATTTACAGTTAGCAAATCACTCCATCCCCAGACCTTATGGAGTGATTGAGGATGTTTTGGTTCAGGTTGTAACGATCCGCCTCGTCACTACGATATCACCATCCGAAACTGCGATAAATTCAATTTTTAAATAAAAACTCCCTTAATTTTTGCTTATGAAAATAAAGATAATTTTTGTCTTGACATGCATTCACCAAACCATACACATTTACTTAAGAGAATATATATATATATAGGAATAGTAACTCAGTACACTTCATACACATAATGGAAATTAAGTCTGTGATGCAATCCTCCCTAGGAAGGGACCAGTCACTAGAGCCATGAGCAAGAGGCTCCAAGAGGATTGGGCTAGAGCTGCTGAAGAAGACCCTAGGGTTCTCATGAACCTCAGGGTAGATTTCTGAGCCCATGGGCCAAGGTTGGGTCCAATTATCTTTGTACATATTAGACTAGGATGTCATAATATTTGGTCCTTGTATTTAGGGCTCCATATTGTAGGTAGGGTACCGTAGAAATATAGGATTTTTCACCCCTTGTATTTTAGGGCACCTAGACTAGTTTTTGTATTAGGGGTTGGAAATAAATTTAATTGAATTGGTAGAAGCCCAATCCAATTAAATTTTAGAGGGGGAGGTGAGCATTTGCTTACTACACGCCATTGCCACATCATATAGTCACACTTTGTGCATGTCCTTCATGCTTTACATGCCTCATGACACCGAAGCACACTTAGTGGAGAATCTTGGAATTGATCTTGGAATAGTGGGTTGAACCATAACTAGAATTCACTAATCATAATTAGTGAAATTTTGGCTCCAAAGTTTGGCTCCACGAATTCAATTTCAAATTCAAGTGAAATTTAAATTGAAATTCAAATTTTCCTCCAATTTTGTGTGACACTAAGGCTATAAATAGAGGTCGTGTGTGCATTTTTTTCAACTTTGATCATTTGAATATTAAACTTCAGATTTCAGAGCTCTTTTAGAGCACAAAATTTCGTGCTCCTCTCTTCCTCTCCCTTCATTCATCTCCTTCTTCCTCCAAGCTCTTATCCATGGCCTCCTATGGTGGTGAGCTTCTTCTAGACTCATCTTCTCCTTGAATTGGCGTCTCTGCTCTCTCTTCCTTATCCATTCCGCTGCCATTCATCTTCCAAGAAGCAAAGGAATCCATTGATGAAGAAGATCCTAGGCTTACAAGCTCAAATGGAGCTTACACCATGTGGTATCAAGAGCATCTTCATCTAGGTGATGTTCTTTTGCTTCCTCTATCTTCTTGTTCGGTGAATTCCCTTTAATTCCTTGTTCTTGATATTATTCTCCATGTATATCCTCCATTGTCTTGTGGTTTGGTGCTGTTTAGAGTAGATTCAAAAAAAAAAATAAACCGATTAAATCTTAGATCTACACTTGTTCTTGCATTTCTATGGTTCAAATTTTGTAGATCTACTCTTGAATCTTGTTTTTGTGTTGATTTTAGGTTCTATCATTTTTCATTCATAATACTCTTGTGCTGAACCTTAGATCTAAATGTTCTTCCAAAATATTGATTAGAAGAAAAAAACATAAAAATCTAAGTGTAAATCACTTAATCCATGTTGTCTTAGAGTCATGTTTAGTCATAGTAATTGTCAAATTATGATCTAAGTTTGTGTTGAATTTTTATTTTGTTGATTGAATTCTAGATATATTTGTTCATGTATTCTTGTCATTTGTAGCCTATCTTTTGAATTTTGAGTCTAATTCATGCATGTTATTTAGTTCATAACATGTTCTAAATCAATTCCTAGAAGTAGTCTTGTTGTTGAACTCTTTTTTTTGTTTTCTAAGTTTCCTACATGATGCCTATGATGATGTTGAGTTGTGGTGCTAAGTTGTGGCTGGATTTGTGAATCAAATAAGTCTTAAGCTCTCTTGAATTGTGTTATTCAAGATAATTGAGCATAAGCAAACACAAATTGTAACTATCCAAACCTTAAGCAACATAAACACTACTCTTGATTTCTAGGTTGAAATCGCTGGATCTGGCAGCTTGAACATACGAAATTGTGTAAATTACTGGGAATTGGTCACTACGTGTTTTAAGCTGAAATTTTTACTGAATTCTCTAGACATCTGGACCAAAATTATAAAAAAAACAAGCAATTTGGATTAAAGGAAAAAATAAGAAAAATCACACAAGTTGGCAGAAAAATCAGTGTTCAAGAAAAAAAAAGTGAAAGGGAAGTGTGTTTGTTGTTTTGGTTCAAAATTTGTTCTATAATTGGTGCCTATTTTATACCAATCCTTGTTCTGAAATTTCAATTGAAAACTATTGTGAAAACAAGTGCCTAAACTAGAGGTTTCTTGAGTCTTTTTTTTTTTTAGTTTTTCTACTCTACTCTAGAGTCATTCTAGGTTTCTCTTTGAGTCCTAGCATGCTTTTTTGTGCTTTTCATTGCTTTAGTTGTTGAATAATCCTTGGAAATTTTTCTTGTTAAAACTCTATTGGTTTAGCTTTCATTTCATTTTTTTTTGGTCTTTGGTTATTGCTTGTCTCTTTGTTTCCTTGCTTGTGAGTTGCTATGTAGGGAATTGGAAAGGAGGATTGGTGCCATATCTTGAAGAATTTGAGTCAAGAAGCAAGGGGCCAACCACCTTAAGAGCTATTGGAATAAGAAGCACTCCAAATTGAGTGAAACACTAAAGAGAGAATAGCCACCACAATTGAGGACTTTTTTCTTTGTGATTTTGTAATTGGCAATTTGCTTTGCTTTCAAATTTTGTAACAAAAAGGCCTTTCATTGGAAGTAAGTTGGGAGCCTCCACTAGGTCACCCTACATCCATTTGTGTGTAATAATTTTAGGCAATTTTCCCATAGGATAGTGAGTGTTTTGTTGGGAACCTTAACTGAGGTCATCCAAACACTCTTAGGATCCACCTAGTTTGCATTTCTTGCACTTTAATTTCTTGCTTACTTTCATAGCTTATGATGTAAGCTCCATTGGAGCTTGTAGGCCTAGGATCTTCTTCATCAATGGATTCCTTTGCTTCTTGGAAGATGAATGGCAGCGGAATGGAGAAGGAAGAGAGAGAGGAGACGCCACTTCAAGGAGAAGATGAGTCTAGAAGAAGCTCACCACCATAGGAGGCCATGGATAAGAGCTTGGAGGAAGAAGGAGATGAATGAAGGGAGAGGAAGAGAAGAGCACAAAATTTTGTGCTCTAAAAGGGCTTTGAAATCTGAAGTTTAATTTTCAAATGATCAAAGTTGAAAAAAATGCACACACATGACCTCTATTTATAGCCTAAGTGTCACAAAAATTGGAGGGTTTGAATTTCAATTCAAATTTCACTTGAATTTGTGGAGCCAAACTTTAGTTATGGTTCAGCCCACTAATCCAAGATCAATTCAAGGATTCTCCACTAAGTGTGCTTAGGTGTCATGAGGCATGTAAAGCATGAAGGACATGCACAAAGTGTGACCATATGATGTGGCAATGGGTTGTAGTAAGCAAATGCTCACCTCCCCCCTAAAGTTTAATTGGATTGGGCTTCTACCAATTCAATTAAATTTATTTCCAACCACACACATCAAATATTCACTTAGTGCATGTGAAATTACAAAACTACCCCTAATACAAAAACTAGTGTAGGTGCCCTAAAATACAAGGGCTGAAAAATCCTATACTTCTAAGGTACCCTACCTACATTATGGAGCCCTAAATACAAGGCCCAAAAATAATGAAACCTTAATCTAATATTTACAAAGATAAGTGGGCTCGTACTTAGCCCATGGGCCCAAAATCTACCCTAAGACTCATAAGAACCCTAGGGCCTTCTCTTGCATCTCTGGCCCAATCTACTTGGAGTCTTCTATCCAATAACCTTGCGGCATAGGATTGCATCGTTCCCTCCCCCTTGAAAAGGATTTGACCTCAAATCACGAGGTTGTTGAAACTCATTAATTCTTTCCTCAACACCTGTAAAAAGAATAAAAACATATGTATTAGTTATGTTGGGTATGTTAGAGTACGGTAAGGACTGAAAACCCCTTTCCTGGCCATCTTCCCATAAGAGAATATAGTTCCTCAACAACTCAATGAGTGGTGCTACAAGTATAGAAAAATATGGGACAAACCTTTTGTAAAAGTTTGTTAAGATATTGAAGCCCCAAATTTCCCTTATACTTGGTGGAGTAGGCCACTCAGAAATGACCTTTATTCTCTTAGGGTCCTAGGGAAGCCCTTGATCACTATTTAAAAAGTTAAGGAAAGTAATGGAATAAAACATACCTTTTTCTATATTTTCATGTCGATTATTCCTACAAAAAATTACGACAAACCTAAGGTGTCCCATATGAGTACCTAAGTTTATATTGAAACTAAAAATAAGAACAAACCTACCTAATGAGTCCCTATGTACACAAATCATGAAGTTGTTGGGTGCACGAGTGATTTCACAAAAGAGGGTTGCACCACTCAAAACATTCATCATACCACCTATTTTAGGGATTTGGTGCCTAATAATACCTATTTTGGGCACCAACAAAGCACAAGGATTTAAGCTCTTGCGAACCAAACCCTCATCCAACAACTCCTTTACTAGAGGAATAAACTCAAGCCCAAGAGGTTTGGCAATGCTAACAAGTGTCTTTTTACAAAGGAGAAAATGTGGAGGTTGTCTAAGAAGGGAAATTTCTTTAATATTTGTTTTTATTTCAAAATGTCTTTCCTTCTTAGCTAACCTCTTGGAGGAGACACTTACCTCCTTCCACTCCTCCTTAACCATTAAAGGTTTTCCTTCTTCTTGGGGGTAGATTTCTTCACTAGATTCTTCCCTTTTTGCTTCTTCACTTTCACTAGAGGAAGGTGAAGTAGTAGTCTCATATTGGCTACTATAAATGTCTTGGCTACTCATAATCATGGTTTTCTTGGTGGGGCATTGAGAAGTAATGTGTCCACTTCCAAGACATTTAAAGCACTTTATAGAGCTAGTCTTTTCATGCATACTAGCTGTCATACCCTAATTTTGTCCGGGGACTATTGCTTGATGGCATGCAACCTTTAATTGACCGCTTCAAAGTACTTGGCACCCTTTGTTGCACAATGTGTAAAGTCCCGAGACGTGTCGGAAATCAAAAGGAAGCGTTGTTACGCAATCCGTGAAATTCTGTAACGTGACGGAAATCAAAAGGAAGTATTTTTACGCAATCCGTGAGTTTCCGTAACTTTTTCAAAAGCTAAAAAAGAGTAATTACATGATCCATAAGGTTCCGTAACCTTACGGAAAGAAAATAAGTATCGTTACAAAATTCGTAAAATTTCGTAACGTTACGGAAAAAGAATCACCAAAAAAGATAAAAGGGGGTGCAAATAGCAACCAGGCCCACTTGGGCCTTCCAGATTCTTCCTCCAGAAGGTGGTTGCTTCTGGAGGAAGCAACCTGGCTCGCCTGGGCGAGCTGGGTGGGAAGCTCCTCCCCTATTTTGTTATAAATAGGGGGAGGAGTGAAGAAGAAAGGGGTTTAGCCTTTTTGGCACTTTGTATTCACTTGAAATTGCTGAGGAAAATTGTTTCCGTGAAGAAAATCCAAGCCGAGGCGCTTCCGTAACGTTTCTGTGGGTAATTACGCGAAGATTTTCAACCGTTCTTCGACATTCATCGTTCGTTCTTCGTTGTTCTTCGGTCTTCAACCGGTAAGTACCCCAAATTGAGCTTTTCAATTCATTCTACGTACCCGTGATGGTCCCCATTTGTTTTGTGTACTTTTATCCTCGTTTCATTTATTTTTCGTACCCCCTTTTGATGTGCTTCAGTCATTTATTTAAGTCATTTCTCGCCTAATCAAAAAATAAAATAAATTTCCACTGATCATTTGATTTGTAATATCCGTTAATTTCTGTTAAAATGAAATCCGACCGTTCGGTCGTGCCGTAACCACGTTGGAAATCAAAAAAGAGGTAAAATAATAATATAATAATAAAAAAATACCCTTTTAGTAAAATAAAGCGAAAAAATCAATAGGACGTTTCTCTTTGGGATTTCTCTTTCTTAATTGAATTGACTAATAACTAAAGTGAAACTAAGGCTAAAATCAACTCGCAAAGTCAAGCTCGTCCACAAAAAATCACTAAAAAGGATTTGAAAGTTCAATATCTCAGTTTTTCTTACCAAGTAAATGGATCATTTTTAAGGTCCAACGCCTTAAAATGATCACCTTCCAAGTAAAAAGAATCGCTTGATTCAACCTTAAAAAAGAACTGCGTAGGTCTGATTTCCTCTTCGATGGAGGGTACGTAGGAGCAAGAGCCCCGCTTTTGTCGACCTCAAAAATAAAAAAGAAATAACGTTAGGGTAACACAGTTTCACACAATTCTAAAATAAGGCTGTTGTCCTTTGAGACAAACGTGAGAGGTGCTAATACCTTCCTCAAACGTAAATACAACTCCCGAACTTGGAATATTCTTTTTGACCGGTTTCCTTCGGTTTTTTTCCGACGTTTTCCACAAATAAATGTTGGTGGTGACTCCGCACATTTTCCTCCTTTGGAAGACACACCCATGAGCCTCGCCTCGCTCGCTCGCAAAAGGGCATGTTGCGACAGTTGGCGACTCCACTGGGGATGTTTTTTGTGAGTTGGGCCTATTTTAGGGAATTGTGGAATTGCGAAACTTCGTGTGTGCATTTTGTTGAACAATGTAAATATAATAACTGTTGTCTTTTCCGCATTTTTACACTGCATTCTAGGCACCCACGGGTTTGAGTAAAAAAGGGGCCCTATACCCGGGTTCATGGGAATCTAAGGAGTGGAGGTGAATCTATGGTCATGCTAGGTCTCCGACTTGCTTGACAATAGTGAAACCTCGTCTAGAGCTTTCTCTCTTTATAATGAGTTGTCACTGGTATTCCATACCGCCACAATATTATTATCTTGAGTGATGATACCTCTAGAAAACAGCCATGTGAGTTATGAATCGTTGGGAGTAGTTATTAGAGACCCCTAGATATTGTCCTATAGGTTCCCAAATAGGGGCATAGAGCAAACACGCTCCGTGCCATTTGTTCTCATGCATTCTTCTGCGAATAGCGCATAAATTATAGTCTTGCTAGTGATACTTTGTTTCTCTAGAGTAATACGTCACTTTTTAATACATACGTTGAGGCGCCATAATGCCTAAAACGTAGTATTAAAAAGATGGATCTTTTTGGTATCGTATATGTAAATTACCCCTTTGTTTTGTTTTCTTTCTGTTTTCATGCATGCGCATTGCATCATTCATATCGGAGTCTTGATCCACCCCCTTTTTTAGGTAAATGATGGGGACAAATGAAAACGGAAAAAGATTTTATCAAGTCAAGATTAAGGGACTAGATGTCACCAACCTTAAGGAGTTGGGACGGTTGATGGGACCCCTCCAAAGGCAAGCCTTCCGCAAAGTGTACGGAAAGATTTTAGATTTGATCGCAGCGGAGGTATTTACGGAAGTTGTTGTATCCCTCGCCCAATACTATGACCAGCCGTTGAGATGCTTCACGTTTGGGGACTTCCAAATGGTACCGACCGTTGAAGAATTTGAGGAGATATTAGGATGCCCTCTTGGGGGAAGAAAACCGTATCTTTTCTCTGGGTTTCTTCCCTCCTTGAGTAAGATTGTAGCTGTGGTCGGAGATTCGGCAAGAGAGTTGGATCGTATGAAGCAAACTCGAAACGGCGTAGTGGGCCTACCGCGGAAATACTTGGAATGCAAGGCAAGGGATATGGCAAGTCAAGAAAAGTGGGTCTCGTTTGTGGATATACTAGCTTTGCTGATCTTTGGGGTTGTCCTCTTTCCGAACGTGGATGGTTTGGTGGACCTAGCCGCAATTGATGCTTTCCTTGCATATCACCATAGCAAGGAGAGCCCAGTGGTGGCTATCTTGGTGGACTTATTTGATACATTTGACCGAAGGTGCGAGAAGAATAGTGCACGGATCGTCTGCTGCTTACCCGCTCTTTGTGTGTGGTTGATTTTGCACTTATTCCAACAAGACATAAGACACCCGTGTCCGCTTCAAAGCTATCACTCGTGCGTCGAAAAGAGAAGAGTTGATTGGGACCAACACTTGGCTGGGATGGGAGGCAGCACAATCGATTGGTTTCCTCGATGGAAGGAAGGAAATGAGGGAGTTCTTTTCTCATGTGGGGACTACCCTAACATTCCGTTGATGGGACGAGCGGTTTTATTAACTATAATCCCGCACTTGCCATAAGACAGCTAGGGTACCCCATGAGGGGAGTGCCAACAGAAGAGAGCCTCTCGCCTTTCCTTGTGAGAGATTTCGGTGCGCAAAGTCTCAAGGTTGTACAAAGAGTCCACAAGGCGTGGAGAAGTCCGTTGAGGAAAGATAAAGAACTTAGGGGCATCCGTAATGGCATCATCGGTGGTTATCATGAATGGCTACGAGTTCATACGCAAGGGTTAGATTGGCTCTCCAAGTTGAAAGTTATCAATGAGGAGAACTTCGAAGCTCCGGAAGAGGATGAAGAAGTCCAAGCTCTAAAATTAGAGCTAGGGAAGAGCATGGTCGAGATAAATTCCGAGGAGCTTTGTGGGGTAGCAACAATGAGCTCAAGCTTCGGAGAGAGGAAAGAGACCAGTCTCGGGTACATGGCATGATCTTAAAGGAAGAATTAGCTGCTTGCTCAAGATCCAAGAGGAGTTTGGCTCAACACTTGGAAGCCACGGAGCGAAGCATGCTAGCCATCATAGGGTAGTACAAGGAAGAGTTAAACCAGTCTTTGACCCATGAACAAAAGCTAGTAGAGGATTTCGCACAAGCGTACGCCGAAAAGGAAGCAAGATGGAGGGTGATTGATGCATTGCATCAAGAAGCGACCATGTGGATGGATAGGTTAGCCTTGACCTTAAATGGAAGTCAAGACCTCCCGCGACTACTAGCCAAAGCAAAGGCCATCGCTGAAGTGTGTTCAGCTCCTAAGGAAATTCACGGGCTAATAAATTACTGTCAACACATGATAGATTTGATGGCCCATATAATTAGAAACCATTAGGTTCTGTTGTAACCCTTTTATATGATCTTGGCTAGATAAAAGCTTTGTTCTTTTTTATAAAACGAGAAGTTCTGAAACTCATCACACTATCTAAAAAAGGGCCTTGAGGTGGATCCAAGTGCTTTGATCATTCATTAGCATATTCATGTTTTGGTGGCATACTCACCATTGTTTGTTTCTTTAGGGAACTCACCATAACTAAGAAAGCGCAAAGGCACCCCTATAACACTTGATCCAGAAAAATGGATAATGAAGAGGGAGTGCAAGAACAGATGAAGGCTGTCATACCCTAATTTCGTCCGGGGACCTTTGCTTGATGACATGCGACCATTCTTTGGTCCTTGTGGGGTGCTTGGCACCCATCATTAGGCAATTTATGAAATTCCAGGACATGCCGAAAAACCAAAAAAATATTGATGCACAATCCGTAAGTTTCCGTGACACACCGGAAATCAAAAGGAAGCATCGTTGCATAATTAAGTGAGGTTCCGTAACATTCCGTAAGTCAAAAAGGGGATGATTATGTAATCCGCAAGGTTCCGTAACATTACGGAAAGAAAACAAGTATCGTTACGAAATTCGTAAGTTTCCGTAACTTTACGAAAAAAGAATCACCAAAAAACAGCAGAGGGGGGTGTACTTAGTAAAAATGGGGGTGCAAATAGCACCCAGGCCCATTTGGGCCCTCCAGAAGATTCCTCCAGAAGGCGGTTGCTTCTGGAGGAAGCAACCTTGCTCGCCTGGGCGAGCTGAGCTCGCCTGGGCGAGCTGGGCGGCAAGCATCTCCCCTATTTTGCTATAAATAGGGGAGGAAATGAAGAAGGAAAGGAGCCCAGCCCCTTAGGCACTTCTATCTCTTTCGAATTTGCTTGGAAAAATTGTTTCCGCGAAGAAAATCTAAGCCGAGGCGCTTCCGAAACGTTTCCGTAACGTTTTCCGTGAGGGATCTCGCAAAGGTTTGAACCGTTCTTCGACGTTCTTCATTCGTTCTTCATCGTTCTTCGATCTTCAACGGGTAAGTGCCTCGAACCAAGCTTTTCGATTCATTCTATGTACCCGTAGTGGTCCACATTGTGTTTCGTGCATTTTGATTCTCGTTTTGTTTACTTTTTATACCCCCTGTTGACGTGCTTAAGCCATTTTACTTAAGTCGTTTCTCGCTTAACTTAAAAATAAAATAAATTTCCACCGAACGTTTGAATTGTATTATCCATTAGCTTCGGTTAAAATAAATTCCGACCGTTCGGTCATGCCGTAACCACGTTGGAAATCAAAAAGAGGTAAAAAATAATATAATAATCAAAAAGACATCTTTTAGTAAAATAAAGCGGAAAATCAATCGGACGTTTTCTCTTTGGGATTTCTCATTCTTAACCGAATTGATTAATAACTAAAGTAAAACTAAGGCTAAAATCAACTCGCCTAGTCAAGCTCGTCCACAAAAATAGGCTTTTGAAGTTTGTCATTTCAATTTCTCACTAAGTAAAATGGATCATTTTTAAGGTCCAACGCCTTAAAATGATCACCACTTAAGTAAAAAAGAATCACTTGATAAGAAAGAACTACGTAGGTCTGATTTTCTCATCCCAAATTGAGGAATACGTAGGAGCAAAGGGAAACACCCTTGTCGACCACAAAAAAGGAAAAAATATAAAAAAGGGTATAAAGGATATAAGAACATAAAAGGGAACAAAAAAATCAAAGTCATGTTTGCACATTCGATTAAAGGCTGCCGTCCCATGGGACGGGCGTGTGGGGTGCTAATACCTTCCCCGTGCGTAAATACAACTCCCGAACCTTTCAACTTAAAAGTTCGTAGATCGCGTCTTTTCCGGTTTTTCCGACGTTTTCCTCAAATAAACGTTGGTGGCGACTCCGCGCGTGTTCCTTTCGTGGAACACGCATCCCGCGAGTCTCGCGTCGCCCTCCCGCCGAAGGGTAGGTTACGACAGTTGGCGACTCCACTGGGGACCTTTTTTTTAGAGAGTTAGGCCATTTAATCTTGTGCAATGTTTTATCATGACTTTCTCCTTTGTTGGTTTCCCTTTATTTGTCTTATGTTCTTATGTATATAAACTATTTTGTTGCTTTTAGTGTGTTTTAGAATGTATGCATGAGGTAAATATTTATTCATTTGATGCACACAAACACCAACACTATTTGCACACACTGTGAGTGAAAAAAGGGCCCTATACCCGGGTTCATGGGAACATAAGGAGTGGAGGTGAATCTGTGATCATGCTAGGTCTCCGACTTGCTTGATTACAGTGAACCCTCATCTAGAGCTTTTCTCTTTGAAAACTTATTGTTGCTAGTAGTCCCTACTGCTGCAATATGTTCTTCAAAGGGGATGATACCTCTAGAAACCATCAAGAGAGATATAACTACCTTGGGGTTTATTGCTAAAAGCCTAGTTAGTTCTCTCCCTTATAGGTCCCTTAAATAGGGGCACGGAGCAAACACGCTGCGTGCCATTTTTCACACTGCCATGCATGAGTATCATATACCCTTTTGCTTATGTTCAGTAAATATTGTCATACTGTGTACATTCCCGCATTGTGTCTTTTGCATAGGCATTGCATATGGGTTCTGTCTTGATCCCTACTGTAAACAAACCAACGGAGGGTCCGTGTCGCCTTCTTAAAAACGTGCGTTGGGGCATTTTTGCTACCCCTAGACGTCGTATCTAAGAAGGGGACAAATTCCCCGGACCCCCGCATTCCTAGATTGCATCTGTGTCATATGCATTCCATCATGCATTCATCCATTCCACCCATGAGATATCGGAGTTTTGATTTGCACCAGCTTTTATCTCACTTTAGTAAGCATGGGAACAAATCAAACCGGCAAGAGGTTCTACCAAGTCAAGGTCAAAAGCCCAGATACCACCAGCATCAAGGAATTAGGGCGGTTGATGGAACCCCTCCAAATGCAATCCTTCCGCAAGACTTACGGAAAAATCTTAGAATTGACCATAGCAGAGGTGTCCATAGAAGCCATTGCATCACTTACCCAATACTACGACCAGCCTTTGAGATGCTTCACATTCGGGGACTTCCAATTAGTACCAACCATTGAAGAATTTGAGGAAATTCTAGGATGTCCTCTCGGGGGAAGGAAACCATATCTTTCCTCCGGGTGTCTCTCCTCTTTGAGCAGAATTGCAACTGTGGTCAAGGATTCAGCCAGAGGTTTGGACCGCATAAAACAGACTCGGAACGGCATAGCGGGCCTACCACAGAAGTACCTAGAAGACAAGGCGAGGGGTATGGCCAATCAAGGAGACTGGGTCCCGTTTATGGATGTGTTAGCTTTGCTAATCTTTGGGGTCGTCCTCTTTCCAAACGTGGATGGTTTGGTAGACCTAGCAGCAATCGACGCTTTCCTTGCCTACCACCATAGTAAGGAAAGTCCGGTGGTAGCCGTCTTGGCAGATCTATTTGATACATTTGACCGAAGGTGCGAGAAGAGTAGCGCACGGATCATCTGTTGCTTACCCGCCCTCTGTGTTTGGTTGGTTTCACACTTGTTCCAACAAGACACAAGACATCCATGTCCGCTCCTGAGTCATCGCTCGTGCACTGAAAAGAGGAGAATGGATTGGGACCAGCTCTTGGCCGGGATAGGAGGTAGAACAATCAGTTGGTTCCCCCTATGGAAGGAAGGAAAAGAAGGAGTCCTTTTCTCATGTGGAAGATACCCAAACATTCCGCTAGTAGGAACGAGGGGTTGTATTAATTACAATCCCACGCTCGCTATAAGACAACTAGGGTACCCCATGAGGGGAGCACCGACGGAAGAAAGCATGTCTCCTTTCCTTATGAGGGATCTCGGCGCACAAAATTCCAAGACTATACAAAGAATCCATAAGGCATGGGAAACCCCGTTAAGGAAAGATCAAGAGCTTAGAGGCATTCGTAATGGCATCATTGGTGGGTACCACAAATGGCTGAAAGTTCGCATACGAGGTTTAGATTGGCTCGCCAAGTTAAAAGTCGTCAGCGAAGAGAATTTTGAAGCACCGGAAGAGGACGAGGAAGTCCAAGCTCTCAAAAGCGAGTTAGGAAAGGCAAAACTCGCCAAGGAGAAGTTCAAGTTGGCTGCTACACACGTTCGGAAGGAGTGCGCCGGGTTACGGGAAGAGAATGCAATTACCGCAAGGGCCCTTGAACGAGAGACCAAGAGGGCTCGCAAGGAAGAGTATGGCCGGAACAAATTTCGCGGAGCTCTATGGGGTAGCAATAGTGAACTCAAGTTGCGAAGGGAAGAAAGGAACCAGTCGCGAGCACATAGCATGGTTCTGAAAGAGGAGTTGATTGCTTGTTCAAGGTCCAAAAGAAGCTTATCTCAGCGTTTATGCGAGACAGAGACCAACATGTTAGCTATCATCGCCAAGTACGAAGAAGAGTTGGGTCTAGCCACGGCCCACGAGCATAGAACCGCGGATGAGTATGCCCAAGTATATGCGGAAAAAGAGGCTAGAGGAAGGGTGATCGACTCTTTACACCAAGAGGCAACCATGTGGATGGATCGGTTTGCTCTTACCTTGAACGGGAGTCAAGAACTTCCCCGATTGTTAGCCAAGGCCAAAGCGATGGCAGACACCTACTCCACCCCCGAAGAGATTCATGGGCTTCTCGGCTATTGTCAGCATATGATAGACTTAATGGCCCACATAATTAGAAATCGTTAGGAAACTTGTATGGTCTCTTAGACCTTGACTAGATATGACTTCCTTTTTTGAAATAAAATGAGTTGGTCCCATGTTCCTACTCCAAAAAAAAACTTGTGCAAATCAAATCACTCCTACATCTCATCTCTAGCATGCATTTTCTTTCTTTACCCACTCCTCACGTTTGGTTTTTTAGGGAAAACACCATAACTAAACGCGCCGCAAGGGATCCCTATCGCACCAGATCCAAATCTAGAACGATGGGTGATCAAGAGGAGACGCAGGAACAGATGAAAGCCGACATGTCGGCTCTGAAAGAACAAATGGCCTCCATGATGGAGGCCATGTTAGGTATGAAACAGCTCATGGAGAAGAACGCGGCCACTGCCGCCGCTGTCAGTTCGGCTGCCGAAGCAGACCCGACTCCCTTGGCAACTACGCATCATCCTCCTTCAAACATAGTAGGACGGGGAAGGGACACACTGGGGCACGATGGCAGCCCTCACCTGGGATACAACCGAACGGCTTACCCTTATGGACTGCCGCCCAACTATTCACCACCCATCTTGCAAGAAGATGCGGGCCACATTGCTTCTCCCGTCCATGAAAAAGAGCCTCCTCAGCAGCCCGACGAAGTCCATAAAGACCCTCAAGATTATGCTCGGAGGGATGTCGAGTTTTATCCCCCGATCCCCGAAGGGCCGGCACCGGGCACGATGCCTCAACCCAACCTCGCAGCATCGCCAATAGTTTTGTCTATGGAAGGGCCGCCCCCGGCAACTGAAGAAAGGAGGAAGCTCGATCTCCTTGAGGAAAGATTGAGGGCTGTGGAAGGATTTGGGGACTATCCGTTTGCAGACATGACGGATCTTTGTTTAGTACCCGATGTTGTTATTCCCCCGAAGTTCAAAGTGCCGGACTTCGACAAGTATAAAGGGACGACTTGTCCCAAAAACCACCTCAAAATGTACTGCCGTAAGATGGGCGCCCATTCTAAAGATGAAAAGCTGTTAATACACTTCTTTCAGGATAGCTTGGCCGGAGCTGCGGTAGTGTGGTACACTAATTTGGAAGCTTCCCGTATCCGTACTTGGAAGGATCTGATTACCGCCTTCCTAAGGCAGTATCAGTACAATTCTGATATGGCTCCGGATCGTACTCAACTGCAGAATATGTTCAAGAAAGAGGGTGAAACCTTTAAAGAATATGCGCAGCGATGGAGGGATTTGGCGGCACAAGTAGCTCCTCCCATGGTTGAGAGAGAGATGATCACCATGATGGTAGACACTCTGCCAGTGTTCTACTATGAGAAGCTAGTGGGTTACATGCCGTCCAGCTTTGCGGATCTGGTGTTTGCCGGGGAAAGAATCGAGGTGGGATTGAAGAGAGGAAAGTTTGATTACGTTTCCTCCACAAACGTGAACGCCAAAAGAATCGGGGCAACAGGGGCAAAAAGGAAGGAAGGAGATGCCCATGCCGTCTCTTCAACACCCGCATGGGTCAAACCCCAGCAAACACCTCATGGTACCCATCAGTACGCGCAACATCACCCAAGCTTCTCGGCTCATGCTGGGAACGCCTCTAGCTCAACACCCGTGCAGCCTAAGGCACCCACCCAGAGGGAAGCTCCCCAAGTTCCAACTCCGAACGCGACTCGACCGGCCGGTAATTCCAACACGACAAGGAACTTCCCTCCGAAACCGTTGCCGGAATTCACCCCGCTCCCAATGACGTACGAAGATCTTCTACCATCCCTCATCGCCAATCATTTGGCCGTGGTAACTCCCGGAAGGGTCTTCGAACCCCCTTTCCCGAAGTGGTATGACCCTAATGCAACTTGCAAGTACCATGGGGGTGCCCCGGGGCATTCCATCGAAAAATGCTTGGCCCTTAAATACAAGGTCCAACATCTAATGGATGCCGGATGGCTGACTTTCCAAGAGGATCGGCCCAATGTGAGGACCAACCCGCTCGCCAATCATGGAGGGGGAGCAGTTAACGCAGTTGGATCCGATAGGCCCCACAGGTCTAAACCGTTGAGAGATGTGGCAACCCCTAGGAGGTTTATCTTTGAGGCCCTACAAAAGGGAGGTGTAATTCCCCATAGTGGGTGTAAGGAGGATTCCTGTCTGCTACATCCCGGCGAGATGCATGACATGGAGACGTGTTTGGAAGTAGAGGAATTGTTACAACGGATGATAGACCAGGGTCGACTAGAAGTCGGCATTGAAGGAAAAGAAGAGCAGCATATATGCATGCAATCTACGGAGGGGAGTGGTGTTGCGAAGCCCAAACCCTTGGTGATCTACTTCACTAAAAGTGCAGCCTTGCAAAAGCCCGGGCATCCCTTAATGGTCAAACCTGTTCCTTTCCCGTACCAGAATAGTCACGCGGTCCCGTGGAGGTATACACCTCCGGAGAAGAAGGAAGAAGAAGTCACAGACGTCAGCTCGCTGTCGGCTAAAGTAACACATATGACGGGACTGAGTGGTGTGACCCGTAGTGGTCGTGTGTTCGCACCTCCGGACCTACCGGTCCAACCCGCCGACGTCAAGGGAAAAGGAAAGGTGGTGGAGGAACAAGATGGCGAAGCACCCCACGCTTCGAATAAAGATATTCCAGCAAAGGGGCCCCCAGAGAAAAGGGATGGTAGAAAGGAGGTGTCGCTAGAGGAAGCCAGCGAGTTCCTTCGGATAATTCAGCAGAGCGAATTCAAGGTTATCGAACAGCTCAACAAAACCCCGGCTAGGGTCTCGCTGCTAGAGTTACTTATGAGCTCCGAGCCTCATCGGGCTCTGCTAGTAAAAGTGCTGAACGAGGCTCACGTGGCCCAAGATATTTCGGTAGAAGGTTTCGGAGGGCTGGTCAACAACATCACTGCCAACAACTATCTTGCCTTCGCCGAAGAAGAAATCCCCGCCGAGGGGAGAGGGCATAATAAGGCTTTACACGTATCAGTCAAGTGTATGGACCATATCGTGGCCAAGGTGCTCATCGATAATGGTTCCAGTTTAAACGTGATGCCTAAGAGCACTTTGGACAAGTTACCATTCAATGCTTCCCATTTAAAACCAAGTTCAATGGTGGTTCGGGCCTTCGACGGCACTCGTCGAGAGGTTAGGGGAGAGATCGATCTCCCTGTACAGATAGGCCCTCACACCTGTCAAGTCACTTTCCAGATAATGGACATTAACCCACCCTACAGTTGCCTGTTGGGGCGCCCGTGGATCCACTCAGTGGGTGTTGTGCCTTCTACACTCCACCAGAAGCTGAAATTCGTAGTGGAGGGGCACTTGGTCATCGTGTCAGGCGAGGAAGATATCTTGGTAAGCTGCCCGTCCTCCATGCCTTATGTGGAAGCCGCAGAAGAATCGTTAGAAACCGCTTTCCAGTCTTTTGAGGTGGTCAGCATTTCCTCCGTGGACTCCCTCTTTGGGCAACCTTGTCTGTCCGAGGCGGCGGTAATGATGGCCCGAGTTATGTTGGGGAACGGTTATGAACCCGGGATGGGTTTAGGCAAAGACAATGGCGGCATAACTAGTCTGATAAAAACCCAAGGGAATCGTGGGAAGTATGGTTTAGGATATAAGCCCACTCAGGCGGACATGAAAAGAAGCATCGCGGGAAGGAAGAACAGTGGTCAGAGCTCGCGTTGGAAACAAGAAAGTGAAGGAAACCCGCCCTGCCACATAAGCAGAAGCTTTATAAGTGCGGGTCTGGGAGACGAAGGTCAAGTGGTCGCGATATGTGAAGATGATGTTCCAAGAACTCTGGATTTAGTCCGACCATGCCCTCTTGATTTCCAGCTGGGAAATTGGCGAGTGGAGGAACGCCCCGGCATTTACGCAACGAGCATAATGTAAACCTTTACGGTTTTAAAAGCTCTATAGTTGGGCCTAGGCTTTAGAGTTTTCATTTTGTTAAGGCTTTGTGTCTTTTGTTTTTGAATTCATAATACAAGGATCTTTCTTCATCTGTTCCTAGTCTCTACCCATTCTCATTCATTTGCATGTTTACTTCTTTTTCTAAAACGGCAGATTCGATGACGAGTCCCCCGAAGGTACTAATACCTGGGACCCGTCTATCAACTTCGAGCAAGAAATGAACCAAACGGAAGATGAAGGAGATGAGGATGTGGGACTTCCTTCGGAACTAGAAAGAATGGTCGCCCATGAGGACCTAGAAATGGGGCCTCATCAAGAAGAGACAGAGCTAGTAGACTTAGGAATTGGCAGTGGAAAGAGGGAAGTAAAGATAGGTACAGGCATTACCACACCTATCCGTGAAGAATTAATAACCCTGCTAAAAGACTACCAAGACATCTTTGCTTGGTCATACCAAGATATGCCCGGTTTGAGTTCTGACATTGTGCAGCACCGATTGCCTCTAAATCCCGGGTGTTCCCCAGTAAAACAGAAATTGAGGAGGATGAAACCCGAAACATCCTTGAAGATAAAAGAAGAAGTGAAGAAGCAGTTTGACGCTGGATTTCTGGCCGTCGCTCGGTATCCAGAATGGGTTGCCAACATCGTACCAGTTCCTAAAAAAGGTGGGAAAGTACGAATGTGTGTAGATTACCGGGACCTGAATCGGGCCAGTCCCAAGGACAATTTTCCGTTACCACACATCGATATCCTCGTAGATAACACGGCCAATTTTGCTTTATTTTCCTTCATGGATGGTTTCTCTGGTTACAATCAGATAAAGATGGCGCCCGAGGATATGGAAAAGACTACTTTCGTCACCCTGTGGGGAATGTTCTGTTACAAGGTGATGTCCTTTGGACTCAAGAACGCCGGGGCAACTTATCAACGGGCCATGGTAGCTTTGTTCCATGATATGATGCATCAAGAGATCGAGGTCTACGTGGACGACATAATTGCTAAATCTAACTCTGAGGAAGAACACCTTGTCAACCTGCGGAAGTTGTTCGAAAGGCTTAAGAAATATCAATTAAGGTTGAACCCCGCTAAGTGTACCTTTGGGGTCAAATCAGGGAAATTGCTTGGTTTCGTTGTAAGCCAGAAAGGGATAGAGGTAGACCCCGAAAAAGTGAAGGCTATCCTTGAGATGCCAGAACCCCGTACAGAGAGGCAAGTCCGAGGTTTCCTGGGGCGCTTGAATTATATTGCCAGATTCATATCGCAGCTCACCGCCATTTGTGAGCCGTTGTTTAAACTCTTGCGCAAAAACCAAACTGATCGGTGGAATGAGGATTGCCAAGAGGCTTTTGGAAGGATCAAAAAGTGCCTAATGAATCCTCCCGTGCTTATGCCACCAGTACCTGGAAGGCCTCTCATTTTGTACATGACTATCTTGGACGAGTCAATGGGGTGTATGCTGGGGCAACATGACGAATCCGGGAAGAAAGAGCGCGCTGTTTACTACTTAAGCAAGAAGTTCACGACCTGTGAGATGAATTACTCCTTGCTCGAAAGAACGTGTTGTGCTTTAGTATGGGCGTCCCATCGCCTAAGGCAGTACATGCTGAGTCATACTACCTGGTTGATATCCAAAATGGACCCGGTTAAGTACATCTTTGAAAAGCCAGCTCTCACAGGACGAATCGCCCGGTGGCAAGTCTTGCTATCTGAGTTTGATATAGTCTACGTCACCCAAAAGGCGATAAAAGGAAGCGCTTTGGCAGATTATTTGGCTCAACAGCCTCTTAATGACTACCAGCCCATGCATCCGGAATTCCCGGATGAGGACATCATGGCCTTGTTCGAGGAAAAGTTGGACGAAGATCGAGACAAATGGACTGTATGGTTTGACGGAGCGTCAAACATTCTAGGTCATGGCGTTGGGGCAGTGTTGATCTCTCCGGACAATCAATGTGTACCTTTCACAGCCAGGCTAGGATTCGACTGCACCAACAACATGGCCGAATATGAAGCATGTGCCCTAGCCGTCCAGGCAGCAATTGACTCCGATGTCAAACTACTCAAGGTGTACGGCGACTCAGCGTTGGTAATCCATCAGCTGAGGGGAGAATGGGAAACTAGAGATCCCAAGCTGACACCCTACAAAGCCTACATCAAAGAGTTGGCTGAGACTTTCGATGAGATCTCCTTCCATCATGTTCCCCGCGAGGAAAATCAAATGGCGGATGCACTTGCTACATTGGCATCTGTGTTCCAGCTAACACCGCACGGGGACCTACCCTACATTGAATTTCAGTGTCGTGGCAAACCCGCACATTGTTGCCAAGTGGAAGAGGAACGGGATGGAAAGCCCTGGTATTACGACATCAAGCGATATGTCGAAAGCAAAGAATACCCGCCAGAGATTGCCGACAACGATAAAAGGACATTGAGGAGGTTGGCAGCCAGTTTCTTCATGAGCGGGGGCACACTGTATAAGAGAAATCACGACATGACACTCCTGCGATGTGTGGATGCCAAGGAGGCAAATCGCATGATCAAGGAAGTCCATGAGGGCTCGTTTGGAACGCACGCCAACGGGCATGCTATGGCCAGGAAGATCTTAAGAGCAGGTTATTACTGGCTTACCATGGAAAGTGATTGTTGTGTCCATGTGAGGAAGTGCCACAAATGTCAAGCGTTCGCAGATAATGTCAATGCCCCACCACATCCTCTGAATGTCATGTCCGCCCCTTGGCCTTTCTCCATGTGGGGAATAGATGTCATCGGGGCCATTGAGCCCAAGGCCTCGAATGGTCATCGCTTCATCCTCGTAGCGATAGATTATTTCACCAAGTGGGTCGAGGCGGCTTCATATACCAATGTCACGAGGAATGTGGTGGTCAGGTTCATTAAGAAAGAGATCATCTGCCGATATGGTTTGCCAAGGAAGATTATCACGGACAATGGCACCAACCTGAATAATAAGATGATGGCAGAAATGTGCGAGGAGTTTAAAATCCAGCATCACAATTCCACGCCTTACCGGCCAAAGATGAATGGAGCCGTGGAAGCGGCCAATAAGAATATCAAAAAGATTATCCAAAAGATGACCGTGTCATACAAGGATTGGCACGAGATGCTCCCATTCGCGTTACACGGTTACCGGACTTCAGTGCGAACGTCAACTGGGGCAACGCCATTCTCATTGGTATATGGGATGGAGGCGGTGTTACCGTTTGAGGTAGAAGTCCCGTCACTAAGGATCTTGGCAGAATCCGGGTTAAAGGAATCAGAGTGGGCTCAAACACGCTACGATCAGCTCAACCTCATTGAGGGTAAGCGCTTAACGGCCATGAGTCATGGGCGCTTATACCAGCAGAGAATGAAGAGTGCATTCGACAAGAAAGTACGCTTACGCAAGTTCCATGAGGGAGACCTTGTGCTAAAGAAAATGTCCCATGCTGTCAAGGACCATCGAGGGAAATGGGCCCCGAACTACGAAGGGCCTTTTGTCGTGAAGAGGGCTTTTTCCGGAGGAGCCCTGGTGCTTACCAACATGGATGGCGAAGAGCTACCTTCACCCGTGAACTCTGATGTCGTCAAACAATATTATGCTTAGAAGCTGGGGCAATTAAGGATGTCGCTGCATGTTCTGTATCTTTATGCGTTTTCTGGGTTTCCCCCAGGGATTTCCTGTCTGTTGTATCTCTCGTTACAATCTTTCAAAGAAATGAACGTGGATTCGAGGCTTTTAGTACTCACGTTAGTTTCACACCTTGCATTAATCTGTGATCACCTGAGCCCTTCCGCTCAGTTCATGGGATCCCCCAAGCGCTTAATTAGAATTGAACCTGAACCAACTTTCCCTAAATTTTCTGCGTTTGAAAACATTCATGCATACGTATACGCATACGCATGTATATTGTTGTGGTAAAACGGGGGCAGGATCACCTTGGGCTACCTTCTGGAGTGAAGACAAAACATGAATGGCAGAAACCAGTCAAGGTAGGGTAATGATGCGGCCAAGATTGGCCATACCTGGTTGTTTGTTACTTGCAGGTACTTAAGGATGAACGCAAGCGGGGATGGGGTCACGACCGACCGATCGTTGCTCTTCTCTGTGCGAAACAAGCAGGGAATGTCGCTGCAAGGCAGCCCCGTATCCTTTCTATTTTGTAGCTTTCTTTTACTATTTGTTTGTTTTAAAAAGGAAAAGAGTAATAATAAGATAAGTAATCAACGCCTGATTCTAACCTAAGTAAGTTCAAGTTAGGCAAAATGCTAATCCATGAAAAGGGAGGGGACATGGTCAATGTTCCCCCCCCCCAAAAAAAAAAAAAAAAAAAAAAAAAAAAAAAAAAAGTGCAGGTTAGCTCGCCTGGGCGAGCTGGGCTCGCCTGGGCGAGCCACCTCTGCACCAAAATATAAAAATGACGAAGGGGGGGACGTTTTTTCATTCAAAAACTTCCCCCCCTCATTCAAAAAAGAAAGCTCACGGGACTCACGGATTTTGCAGCCCTTAGGTCACCATTTTTTGCGTTTTTGATTCCGTTTTGCTCTATTATTCGTCTCCAACAAGTAAGTACCTCATTCTTGGGCTTTCTAGCTTTCCATTGATGTATTTTGGTGCTCTAAATTGCATGTGTTTGCTAAGAAATGTGAGGGATTTATCCTCAAATTGTTGCTTGTTTTTGTTGAATTGAGGGGTTGTAAGGGATGGCCTTGGCCTAGGGTGTATTCTGAAGTAATGGCGCATGCCACATTGTCCCCATTCTCTTGATATTCGCGCCTAAGCATGCGCCCACCAAGTGCTCGGTGAAATGCCTCAACGACATATGAACATGGTTTTGTGAGCTTTGGGTTGTGGGACTGTTTTATATGTATAGGGACAGCATGAAGGATTTAAAATGAGTGCCCGAATGCAATTCTAGGCCTAGGAACCCAAGCTTTTAATTTCAATACAAGGAAGCATGATTTACGCCTAGGAATCTAAGTTTTGGTTTTAAATGAAAAAAGGCATGAATATTAGGACATGTTTGAGAGGTTGTTATTAGAATTTAAATTTGGCTGCCCCATGAGGAATACCTTGCACCTAGGTAGCATGGAAAATACCTTTCAACGGTACGTATATATGTGAATATATATAGCATGGAAATGCCTTGCAAAATGTTGAATAAAATGCCTTGCGGAAAGTTGAATAAAATGCCTTGCAAAATATGAATAGCATGAAAATGCCTTGCATAATATGAATATATATAGCATGAAGTGCCTTACAAAGTGTTGGATGGGGTAGCGTAAAAGTGTTTTTCAAAATATGTGTATTTGTGAGTAGGTAACAAAAGAAGCCTTCCAAAAAAATGTGTGTATATATATAGGATGTAGCATGAAAAGGTTTGTCAAAAAATATGTATATGGATAGGTGTCTAAAATGCTTCACACAAAATTTTTATGTGTGCAAATACGTATGTGTCATAAAATAGCACGACCCCAATATGATTATTTTATAAAGTGCATGTTGACACTCGTGCCATGAGAAGTGTAGTTTGGCCCTTGTTTGTAATGATTGTTATATTTCTTGTAAACTAACTTTCCAAATGTTTGCCTTCGCAGGAATGGCCCCGAGGAAGCTTGCCTCAAAGAGGTCCAGGAAGGACAAGGCGGCCGAAGGAACTAGTTCCGCCCCGGAGTACGACAGTCACCGCTTTAGGAGCGTTGTACACCAGCAGCGCTTCGAAGCCATCAAGGGATGGTCGTTTCTCCGGGAGCGACGCGTCCAGCTCAGGGACGACGAGTATACTGATTTTCAGGAGGAAATAGGGCGCCGGCGATGGGCACCACTGGTTACTCCTATGGCCAAGTTTGATCCAGAAATAGTCCTTGAATTTTATGCCAATGCTTGGCCAACAGAGGAGGGCGTGCGTGACATGAGATCCTGGGTTAGGGGTCAGTGGATCCCGTTCGATGCCGACGCTATCAGCCAGCTCCTGGGATATCCGATGGTGTTGGAAGAGGGCCAGGAATGCGAGTATGGCCAGAGGAGGAACCGGTCTGATGGGTTCGATGAGGAGGCCATCGCCCAGCTGCTATGTATACCGGGGCAGGATTTTGCCCGGACTGCTGCAGGAAGGCGAGTGCGAATCATGCGCACCAATATGACCACCCTGACCCAGATATGGATGACGTTGCTCCTCAGCAACATCCTGCCCACCGATCATAATTCCGACCTCCCCATGCCTAAGTGCCAGCTGGTGTACGCCATCCTGGCACGGATGAGCATCCATGTGGCTCAGTTGATCGCTGATGCCATATATATTTTTGCAGGTATGGCGCCCACTAGGCACCCTTTGGACCCAGATAAGTCCAACAGGGCCCTGGGATTCCCCGCACTGATCACAAGACTCTGCCAGTCGTTCGGAGTCCCCGTTGCACCTACCAAGGTGATTCGGCCGCCCATCACCCGGGCTTTTATTGAGAAGTACTGTACCCAGAGACAGGCTCAGGGTGATGCTCCACAGGCCGCAGGCGCGCCCCCACCACCTCATCAGGCTGGCCAGGCTGGGGCATTTGACATGGAGCAGTATTTACGGCATTTGGTTCGCCAGCAGGCGGCCAATCACCGAGCACATGTACGGACCCATGATTGTCTGTACCAGATGAGCCTTAGCATGCAGAGCCAGGGCTTCGCTCCTTTTTCATGCCCTACTCCAGACCAGTTCAGGGCAGAGGTTGCATGGCCCGGAGATTGGCCCGAGGCCCAAGCAGGAGAGGCACCCCCAGAAGCTCCCGGCGATGGAGAAGAAGCCCACGAGGATGAGGAGATGGCTGATTTGCTTGACTTCTTGGGAGGGAGTGGAGACACGTGACTGGGAGATCCCCAGATTCATGTTTTCTTTCATATTTCTTTTGTCATTTTTTCTATGTTATTGTTTTGACTTGAGAGACTAATGTTTGTTTTTGTTGTTTCGATTGTCATTTGTACAGCGCATACATTTTTGTTTAGATTGGTGCGTTAGTATTTATATATCATTACTATCGATGATGTTTGAAATTTTGGAATCGTGTAGAGTTCTTCGTTTAGGAACATCGTCCAAAGTATATATGTAAAATAAACAAAAAAATCATGATAAAAATAAAAATAGAAAAGAAAAGAAAGTGAAAAGAAAAAGAGAGCAAATAAGGAAAAAAGGGGCACGTAAGGAAAAAGGTGGAAAAAGAGAAAATAAGTTGTCTAGCTAAAAAACGACATGCTTTTGAAAAGAGACGATTTCCAACTTTTCTTTGAAAAAAATTCATTGATCATAACCAATTTTTGGAAAATGTGTCTACACCTGAAGGGTGAATGCTGTGAAATTTCCCCGGACGCCCGAAATGGACTCGGATGAATGCACAAATTGATAAAAGAACATATTTTGGAAACATTGGGTTGATTAAAAATAGAGGAAATGAGTCCTGAGCCCTAGCATCACATGACCATAAAAAGTTGACATTTGAGTGTCCGCGTAGATGCATGCATGATCAGTTTTGCATAAAGTTTCCAAATCATCATTTTTGCATTTGTGTCATGGAAATAATGTGGGGCATCCCTTTTATCCCTGAGCCAAACCAAACCCCGACATGTATCATGTCTAGCCATTCTATAAACCTTGAGCCAAAATCCTGACTCACCGTAATCCTTACCCTCGGAAGCAAAAAGGAAAAGAAGGAAAATTTCCAATCAAAGAGAAAACAAAAAGAAAAAAAGGAAAGTTCCCCAATCAAAGAGTGGGAGAAAGCAAAAAGAAAAGAAAGAAAATTCCCAACCAAAGAATGGGAGAAAGTAAAAAAGGAAGGAAAGAAAGTTCTTGATCAGAGAAACTAGAAGAAATATGCAGAGAGGTCTTTGGACCGGACAATGTCTGAACAATACAGAATTATCACCAAATGAAACAAAAAAGGAAGGAAAGGAAACCACGACCTAAAATGGTCTTCTCCCTTTAATTACCAACCAAAATCCTGTGCGCTAGCGACCCTTTTTTCCTCGCCCCGCACTAAACAAAAAAAAACAGAAAAAAGAAAAAGCCAGAAAAGTCAAAAGCCAAAAACACCTAAAAACCGAAAGAAGAAACCACCAAAAGAACCCATTCCCATGGGAAGCCCTATTGATCCATGATCACGCATGTAATTTTTGATTTGATAGGAAATAATTTGCAAAGTCAAGTCATGACATATCTATGGTTCGGAATTAGGATGAAACACTTACCTGTGCGAGATTGATACACTTTGAGCGGATTTCTTCTATTTTTGTCGAACCCGGTGTTTCCTCTAAATGGTCATTTAGAAACGAAATGCTAACATCCAAAATCTCATTTATGGTTATGGGAGATTTCATCAGCAGACTCTCCTTCCCCGATAGACGCATTGTTTTTCACTCAAAAAGCATATACTGGAATATTTGTCTCTTTGCTAAAGCATGTTTGCATTTTAGTGGAGAAAACACCGAGACTTTTTCAAGTCTCACAAGTTATCCAGAACTACGTAGGTCTGAATTCCTCATTGGAGGATACGTAGGAGCAAGAGCCTCGCTATTGTCGACCACACCGCCTTTTGTTGCCATAACTGAAGAGCCGGTAGCCCGCGGAGATACCTTACGGTTATCCGCACCCCTTTGCTAGGCAGACACAGTTGTGTCCGATGGCACGCAGAGACCAAGTTTGGTCATTCTGCACCCATGATACGCGGAGATACCTTACGGTTATCTGCACCCCTTTGCTAGGCAGACACAGTTGTGTCCGATGGCACGCAGAGACCAAGTTTGGTCATTCTGCACCCATGATACGCGGAGATACCTTACGGTTATCTGCACCCCTTTGCTAGGCAGACACAGTTGTGTCCGATGGCACGCAGAGACCAAGTTTGGTCATTCTGCACCTATGATACGCGGAGATACCTTACGGTTATCCGCACCCCTTTGCCATTCAGACACCGTCGTGTCCGATGGCACGCAGAGACCAAGTTTGGTCATCCTGCACACATGATACGCGGAGATACCTTATGGTTATTCGCACCCATTCTTTTGCTATCTGTAAGACAGAACGCTTGATAGCATGCAGGGGCTGACGCAGTCTTCTGCACCTTTTGTTCCTCCGGGAACAACAAGTCATTTACATGCGGAAATTTCATGGTCGCCCGCGACTCTCGTCAACCGAGAGGAGCGAAATTAGTGTCATACACTGATTTTCGGGGACCTTTGCTTGATGACATGTGACCATTCTTTGGTCCTTGTGAGGTGCTTGGCACCCATCATTAGGCAATTTGTGAAATTCTGGGAACAACAAGTCATTTGCATGTGGAGATTTTATGGTCACCCGCGACTCCCGTCAAATCGAGAGGGACGAAATTAGGGTCTTATCTTTACTTTTCTTTTATCTCCAATAAAAGACAAGTAAAGAGGGGCAACTGTCATACCCTAATTTCGTCCGGGGACCTTTGCTTGATGACATGCGACCATTCTTTGGTCCTTGTGGGGTGCTTGGCACCCATCATTAGGCAATTTATGAAATTCCAGGACATGCCGAAAAACCAAAAAAATATTGATGCACAATCCGTAAGTTTCCGTGACACACCGGAAATCAAAAGGAAGCATCGTTGCATAATTAAGTGAGGTTCCGTAACATTCCGTAAGTCAAAAAGGGGATGATTATGTAATCCGCAAGGTTCCGTAACATTACGGAAAGAAAACAAGTATCGTTACGAAATTCGTAAGTTTCCGTAACTTTACGAAAAAAGAATCACCAAAAAACAGCAGAGGGGGGTGTACTTAGTAAAAATGGGGGTGCAAATAGCACCCAGGCCCATTTGGGCCCTCCAGAAGATTCCTCCAGAAGGCGGTTGCTTCTGGAGGAAGCAACCTTGCTCGCCTGGGCGAGCTGAGCTCGCCTGGGCGAGCTGGGCGGCAAGCATCTCCCCTATTTTGCTATAAATAGGGGAGGAAATGAAGAAGGAAAGGAGCCCAGCCCCTTAGGCACTTCTATCTCTTTCGAATTTGCTTGGAAAAATTGTTTCCGCGAAGAAAATCTAAGCCGAGGCGCTTCCGAAACGTTTCCGTAACGTTTTCCGTGAGGGATCTCGCAAAGGTTTGAACCGTTCTTCGACGTTCTTCATTCGTTCTTCATCGTTCTTCGATCTTCAACGGGTAAGTGCCTCGAACCAAGCTTTTCGATTCATTCTATGTACCCGTAGTGGTCCACATTGTGTTTCGTGCATTTTGATTCTCGTTTTGTTTACTTTTTATACCCCCTGTTGACGTGCTTAAGCCATTTTACTTAAGTCGTTTCTCGCTTAACTTAAAAATAAAATAAATTTCCACCGAACGTTTGAATTGTATTATCCATTAGCTTCGGTTAAAATAAATTCCGACCGTTCGGTCATGCCGTAACCACGTTGGAAATCAAAAAGAGGTAAAAAATAATATAATAATCAAAAAGATATCTTTTAGTAAAATAAAGCGGAAAATCAATCGGACGTTTTCTCTTTGGGATTTCTCATTCTTAACCGAATTGATTAATAACTAAAGTGAAACTAAGGCTAAAATCAACTCGCCTAGTCAAGCTCGTCCACAAAAATAGGCTTTTGAAGTTTGTCATTTCAATTTCTCACTAAGTAAAATGGATCATTTTTAAGGTCCAACGCCTTAAAATGATCACCACTTAAGTAAAAAAGAATCACTTGATAAGAAAGAACTACGTAGGTCTGATTTTCTCATCCCAAATTGAGGAATACGTAGGAGCAAAGGGAAACACCCTTGTCGACCACAAAAAAGGAAAAAATATAAAAAGGGTATAAAGGATATAAGAACATAAAAGGGAACAAAAAAATCAAAGTCATGTTTGCACATTCGATTAAAGGCTGCCGTCCCATGGGACGGGCGTGTGGGGTGCTAATACCTTCCCCGTGCGTAAATACAACTCCCGAACCTTTCAACTTAAAAGTTCGTAGATCGCGTCTTTTCCGGTTTTTCCGACGTTTTCCTCAAATAAACGTTGGTGGCGACTCCGCGCGTGTTCCTTTCGTGGAACACGCATCCCGCGAGTCTCGCGTCGCCCTCCCGCCGAAGGGTAGGTTACGACAAAGGCCAACCTATCGGCCTTAAAAGATCAAATGGCTTCTATCACGGAGGCCATGCTAAAGCTTCAGAAAACTATAGAAGATAATGCCACGGTGGCCGCCTCCAATACAGCTAGGGAAGCGGAACCGGTGCTACAGCCCGCAATAAACTTGGGCCGAGACAAAAACATGACGGTCTTCAGTCGGAGATATAGTCCTCAAGCTTACCCTTATGGTTTGCCTCCGGACTTCACCCCCCGAACCGCTCCGAACGATTTGAGCCAAGCCCCTACCTTCGAGGGACAACTCCCTCCTTATGCCGACTATCCCCTGCAAGAAGATGATGAAGGAGATGCCCATCTAGGCACTCTACTTCCCCTCAAGGATCCGGCCCCCCATGAATTGTCCCAACCAAACATAGTCCGCCATGTCCCGTCTCCACCCGCACCCGTTAAAGAGTTTGATCCCTTTGCAAAAGATAAGGGAAAGATTGATTTATTTGAAGAGAGGCTGAGAGCGGTAGAAGGCCTCGACAACTACCCGTTCTCGGATTTAGCAGATCTGTGTCTGGTACCTGACATCGTCATCGCTCCCAAGTTTAAAGTACCAGATTTAGATAAATACAAAGGGACGACATGTCCAAAAAGTCATCTTTGGATGTATTGCCGAAGGATGGGAGCATATTTGACGGACGAAAAGCTGTTAATGCATTTCTTTCAAGACAGCTTAGCCGGAGCAGCAGTGGCATGGTATACCAATCTGGAAGCTTCTCAGATCCGGTCATGGAAAGACTTGGCAACTGCCTTCATTAGGCAGTACCAATACAACACGGATATGGCTCCTGATCGGAACCAACTTCAGAGCATGACCAAGCGAGAACATGAGTCCATTAAAGAATATGCCCAAAGGTGGAGAGACCTCGCGGCCTAAGTCGTCCCGCCCATGACTGAGAGGGAGATGATCACAATTATGGTAGATACGTTGCCTACGTTCTACTATGAGAAGCTGATAGGATACATGCCAGCTAACTTTGTAGACCTCGTCTTCGCCGGAGAAAGAATCAAGTTCAGATTGAGAAAAAGGCAAGTTTGAATATGCCTCCAACGTTGCCCCCAACAACAACAGAAGAGCCCCAGTAGTGGGCACACAGAAAAAAGAAGGAGATACCCACGCGGTCACCACTGCCCCAACATGGATGAAAGCGCCCCAAAATGCCCAAAAGTCATACCAGCACAACCCCCCGAACTTTTCGATCCGAGTCGGGAGTTCCCTCCCAACTCAAGTGGAAGGACCTCCCGCAATAGAAAAAACGCCTGCCCAACACACAGCTCCAGCCACACCCCGGCCAGCCAATAATACAACTCCTGGCGCGAGCTATAATAATGCGTGGCGCTCCCCCCCCCCCCCCGGATAGATGATTTCTCTCCTATTCCCATGGCATACTCCGAGTTGTGGCCCTCATTATTGGAAAATCATTTGGTGGTCGCCATACCCGGGAAGGTCTTCCAACCACCATACCCCAAGTGGTACAACTCGAATGCCAAGTGTGCATACCATAGTGGAGCCCCCGGACACGACATTGACTCCTGCCTACCGTTCAAATATAAGGTGCAACACCTAATAAATGTCGGTTGGCTATCATTCCAAGAGGAGGGCCCCAACGTTAAAACCAATCCACTAGCCCGTCATGGAGGGGCTAGCGTAAACACCATCGAAGAGGATGGGCCGTCAGGGGCAAAGAGATTATAAGATGTGGCTACATCTAGACGGTTCATCTACCAGTCGCTGCAAGCGGCATGCATGGTCTCTCGTGGTGGAGACGAAAGGGACGAATGTTTGTTTCATCTCAGGGAGTCACATGACATGGAAACCTGTCCCGTGGTGGAAGAGTTGCTTCAACGGCTCATGGACTAGGGACAGCTTGAAGTGTCCCAAGGAGGTAGGGAAGAACCACAAATTTACATGCAGTCGGAAGAAAAGAAGGTTCCCCGAACCCCCAAATCCCTAGTAATATGTTTCACTAGGAAAGGGATCGGCTCCAGGCCCATGTACCCCTCGACAGCGCCCAAGCCAACGCCGTTTGCATATCAAAGCAATAAGGCCGTTCCGTGGAGAAAGAGTTGCAACCAAAGTTGACTCCTTGTCAGCCAAGGTGACCAATATCACCAGCCTTAGTGGCGTAACCCGCATTGGCCGGGTGTTCGTTCCCCCTCACTCGGCGGAATTGCCCTCCAAGGGGAAAGCACCCATGATCCAAGAGCCCACAGACGTAGCCACCCCCTCAAAAGAAGTGGATCCTCCGGGGGTAAAAGAAGCTGAAAAGAAAGAAGGTCTTCAAGGAAAGGCGGTGACTTTGGAAGAGGCTCATGAGTTCCTTCGTCTCATCCAACAAAGCGAGTTTAAAGTAGTTGAGCAACTGAATAAAACTCCAGCAAGGATCTCTTTGCTCGAACTGCTCACAAACTCCGAGCCTCATCGTGTACTATTGATGAAGGTCCTCAACGAAACCCACGTGGCACACGACATCTCAGTTGAGGGTTTTGAAGGCATTGTTAACCATATAACCACCAATAACTATATCGCGTTTGCGGAAGAAGAGATTCCCGTCAAGGGGAGAGGGCACAACAAGGCTCTACATGTGTTCGTCAGATGTATGGACCATGTCGTCGCTAAGGTACTCATCGACAATGGTTCAAGTTTAAATGTGATGCCAAAGACCACCTTGGAGAAGCTTCCTGTTAGTGCGTCACGTCTAAAACCAAGTTCGATGGTGGTACGAGCCTTTGACGGTAGTCGGCGGGAAGTGATGGGGGAAATCGACATCCCCATTCAGATAGGCCCCCACACTTGCAATGTGGTTTTTTAAGTTATGGACATAAATCCCGCCTACAGTTGCCTCTTGGGGAGACCCTGGATTCATGCGCTAGGAGTGGTCCCTTCGACGCTTCACCAGAAATTGAAGTTCACGGTTGGTGGACTTTTGGTGATAGTGTCAGGCGAAGAGGATATGTTGGTGAGCTGCCCCTCCTCCGCACCATATGTAGAAGCAGCGGAAGAATCATTGGAAACAACTTTCCAATCCTTCGAGGTGGTGAGTTGTGCCTCTGTGGAAACGAGTTCGTTGCTACCTTCTCTCTCTAATGCGGCCATAATGGTGGCACGGGTTATGCTCAAGCACGGTTATGAGCCCGGAATGGGCATGGGCAAGGACGGCCTCGGGAATGCCGATGTGGTCGACATTAGGGGAAACCCGTACAAATATGGGTTGGGGTATGAACCCGGGATGCCGGGAAGGAGGAATGCACCGTCAAGACTCCAGGCAGATAGGGCATGGCCCGGCCATGTTAGCCAGTGTTTCACCAGTGCCGGAATAATGTTCGAGGAAGAGGTGGCAGCAATAGGAGAGGAGTTCCCACAAGACCCGCCAAATTTTGTGCGGCCATGCCATCCAGATTCCCAAGTGGGGAACTGGCGCGTGATGAGCCAGTCAGAGGTCTATACCGCTGATTCAATGTAATTAGAGGCTATAAATTCCTTTCTCTTTTGTTTTTTGACACCTACCTTATTAAATAACAAAGAGATCTTGTTTCATCTGTTCTTGTAGTTCCGCCTGTTCTCATATCATTTTGCATGTTTTGTTTCTTTTGTCTTGGTTGGTATAGATATGAGGGTCGATTCTTTGAGGATCCTAACAATGATGGTTTGATAATCGATTTTGACCGAGAAGTAAGCCAAACAATAAGCGAAGAAGAGGAAGATGACGTCCTTTCACCAGAGTTGGAGAGGTTGATCGCTCAGGAAGAGCGCGAAATGAAGCGTCACCAAGAGGAAACCGAACTGATAAACTTAGGGACCGGGGAGACAAAGAAAGAAGTAAAAGTGGGAACCGGTATGACCGCACCTATCCGCCAAGGCTTGATAACCCTTCTTGAAGAATATCAAGACGTCTTTGCATAGTCGTACCAAGACATGCCAGGTCTGGACCTCGACATTGTGCAGCATAAGTTGCCATTGAATCCTGGGTCTTCCCCGGTTAAGCAAAAGCTATGAAGGATGAGACCCGAGATGTCTTTAAAAATCAAAGAAGAAGTGAGAAAGCAGTTCGATGCGGGTTTCTTAGCTGTAGCTCGATACTCGGAGTGGGTGGCCAACATTGTCCCGGTCCCAAAAAAGGACGGCAAGGTGCGAATGTGCGTAGACTATCGGGACTTAAACCGAGCCAGTCCTAAGGACAATTTTCCCCTACCACACATTGATATACTGGTAGATAATACAGCCAAGTTCGCCCTTTTCTCGTTTATGGATGGTTTCTCGGGGTATAATCAGATAAAGATGGAACCCAAAGATGTGGAGAAAACTACTTTCGTCAACCTATGGGGAACGTTCTGCTACAAAGTGATGGCCTTCGGGATGAAAAATGCTGGGGCAACCTATCAGCGTGCCATGGTAGCGTTGTTCCATGACATGATGCATAAAGAGATAGAGGTCTATGTAGATGACACGATTGCCAAATCTCGGACTGAGGACGAACACCTCGTCAATCTGCGTAAGCTGTTTGGAAGGCTGCGGAAATACCAACTGAAACTAAACCTAACCAAGTGCACCTTCGGGGTAAAGTCGGGGAAGTTGCTGGGATTTATCGTGAGCCAGAAAGGGATAGAGATAGATCCCGAGAAAGTGAAGGTCATTCTTGAAATGCCAGAACCACGCACGGAGAAGCAGGTTCGAGGTTTCTTGGGCAGGTTGAATTACATCGCGAGATTTATCTCGCAACTCACCCCTACATGTGAGCCCATTTTCAAGCTATTACGCAAGAACCAGGCGGTCCTGTGGAACAGCGACTGCCAAGAGGCCTTCGAGAAGATCAAACAGAGCTTCATAAACCCCCCGGTGCTCATGCCACCTGTAACAGGAAGACCTATTTTCCTGTACATGACTGTGTTAGACGAGTCTATGGGGTACGTGTTGGGTCAGCACGATGACTCTTGGAAAAAGGAACAAGCCATTTACTATCTAAGCAAGAAGTTTACCGCATGTGAGATGAATTACTCAATGCTGGAAAGGACGTGCTGCGCCCTGGTATGGGCGTCACATCGGCTTAGGCAGTACATGCTCAGTCATACCACGTGGCTTATTTCCAAAATGGATCCCGTGAAATACATCTTTGAGAAACCGGCCTTCACAGGACGAATCGCTAGGTGGCAGGTACTACTATCTGAATTCGATATTGTGTACGTCACCAAAAAGGCGGTAAAGGGAAGTGCCTTGGCAGATTATTTGGCCCAGCAACCCCTCCAGGATTATCGGCCGATGCACCCTGAGTTCCTGGATGAAGACATCATGGCCCTGTTCGAAGAGAAGCGGACGCACGAGGACATAGACAAATGGATTGTTTGCTTCGATGGGGCATCTAATGCTTTGGGCCATGGAGTAGGGGCAGTCCTTGTATCCCCGGATGATCAGTGTATTCCTTTTACGGCCAGGCTGGGTTTCGATTGTACCAACAATATGGCCGAATATGAAGCGTGCGCCCTTAGGATTCAAGCGGCCATTCATTTTGATGTAAAGCTACTCAAAGTGTATGGAGACTCGGCTTTGGTAATATGCTAGTTGAGAGGAGAATGGGATACTAGGGATCCGAAGTTGATACTCTATCAAACTCACATCTTGAAGTTAGCCGAATTCTTTGACGACATTTCTTTCCACCACATACCTCAGGAAGAGAACCAAATGGCCGATGCATTGGCCACCCTGGCATCCATGTTTCAACTTACCCCACACGGGGATCTGCCGTACATCGAATTCCGATCTCGGGGCAAGCCAGCACATTGTTGTGCGATAGAGGAAGAGCAAGATGGGAAACCGTGGTACTTCGACATCAAACAATATGTTGAGAACAAAGAATATCCACCAGGGATTTCCGACAATGACAAAAGAACGTTAAGGAGATTGGCTACTGGTTTCTTTGTGAGTGGTACCATATAGTACAAACGAAACCATGACATAACCCTCCTACGATGCATAGATGCCAAAGAGGCAAACTACATGATTGAGGAAATCCACGGGGGTTCATTTGGGACACATGCCAATGGGCATGCTATGGCCAGGAAGATCCTTAGAGCCGGTTATTACTGGCTCACTACGAAAAGCGATTGTTGCGCCCATGTAAGGAAATGTCATAAATGTCAAGCATACGCGGACAATGTTAATGTTCCGCCACATCCTCTGAATGTTATGTCCGCCGCTTGGCCTTTTCCATGTGGGGGATAGATGTCATTGGGGCCATCGAACCCAAAGCTTCGAACGATCATCGCTTCATTCTTGTGGCGATAGATTACTTCACCAAATGGGTCGAAGCTGTCTCTTATACCAATGTCACGAGAAGTGTGGTGGTCAGATTCATAAAGAGGGAACTGATTTGTCGATACGAACTCCCTAGGAAGATCATTACTGACAATGGCACCAATCTGAACAACAAAATGATGCAGGAAATGTGTGGGGATTTCAAGATCCAACATCATAACTCTACCCCTTGTCGGCCAAAGATGAATGGGGCTGTAGAGGCTGCAAATAAAAATATTAAGAAGATTATTCAGAAGATGACGGTGTCATACAAAGATTGGCATGAGATGTTTCCTTTCGCCCTGCACGGATATTGAACCTCGGTACAAACTTCTACTGGGGCAACGCCATATTCCTTGGTTTATGGGATGGAAGCGGTACTCCCATTTGAGGTAGAGGTCCCTTCCCAGAAGATACTAGCGGAATCAGGCCTAGAAGAGTCAGAGTGGGCTCAAACACGCTACGACCAACTCAACCTTATTGAAGGTAAACGTTTGACAGCCATGAGCCATGGGCGCCTGTATCAACAAAGCATAAAGAACGCATTCGATAAGAAGGTACGCCTGCACAAGTTCAACGAGGGGGACCTGGTTCTGAAAAAGATATCCCACGCTGTTAAGGATAATCGAGGGAAGTGGGCCCCGAATTAAGAAGGACCTTTCGTTGTGAAAAGGGCTTTTTCTGGGGGTGCTCTGGTACTCACCAACATGGATGGCGAGGAACTACCCTCGCCCGTGAACTCCGATGTCGTTAAGCGATATTACGCTTGAAGTCTGGGGCAATTGAGGGAACCGCTGCATGTTCTTTTATTTTCTGAGTTTTTTGTTCTTCTTGGTTTCCTCCAGGGATACCCATCCGCTGTAATTGTCTCGTCGCGTTTCTTTAAAAATAAGAGAACATGGGTTGAGGCTTCAGTCCTCACTTTGGTTTTAAACCTTGTGTTAGTTTGTAATAACCTGAGCCCTTTTCGCTCAGTTCATGGGGTGCCCCAAATGCTTAATTAAAACTGAACCTAACCAGCTTTCACTCAGAGGATCATTGCATTGAAAACATTCATGCATGCACATACACATGCATATTTTGTGGTAACAGGGGCAGAATCATCTTAGGCCACGGTCAGAACTCAAGACAAAGTTAACGGCAGAAATCAACCAAGGTAAGATGACGACCCAGTCACGATTTACCGCGCATTGTTTGTTTCCTACTTTTAGGTACTTAGGGACGGATGCAAATGGAGGATAGGGTCACGACCGATAGATCGTCGTCCCTTCCCGGCGCTGGACAAGCGGAAAACGTCGCTGCAAGGTAGCCCAGTATCCTTTAAATTCACAGTAATTATTACTATCGTTTGTTTAAAATAAGTAATGGGTGCCTGATCTAACTTAAGTGAGTTCGAGTAGGCGAACGCTAACCTGTAGGGGGACCATGGTTAAGTTTCCCCTAAAAAAAATAAAAATTGGCAGGTTAGCTCCCATGGGCGAGCAACCCCTGCACCAAATTATAAAAAACGAGGGAGGGGAACGTTTTCTACACCCAAAAACTCCCCCCCCCCCCTCATTAAAAAGGAGAGAGCTCACGGGACTCACGGTTTTTGCTCCCCCAAGCCACCTTTGGTTGCATTTTGCTTTCATTTTTTGCATTCCTACTCACTCCAACAAGTAAGTATTTAATCCTTGAGTTTTTTAGCTTTCCATTGGTCCATTTTGTTCATCTTTTGGTGCTCTAAATTGTGAGAATGTGCTCAAATTTGTGGGGCAGTTTTGGGTTGTTTTCATGCTTGATTTGTTTGAATTGAGGGATTGTAGGGGATGGCCTTAGGCCTATGTTGTATTCTGAAGCAATGGGGTATGCCACATTGCCCCCATTCTCTTGCTATTTATGCCTAAAGATGCGCCCACCAAGTGCTCGGTGAAATGCCCCAATGACATGAATATGGTTTTGTAAGATTGGGATTGTGGGACTGTTTTATATACATAGGGACAACATAGAGGATTCGAAATGGGTGCCCAAATGCAATCCTAAACTTAGGAACCCAAGCTCTTAGCTTCAATGCAAGGAAACATGACTTATGTCTAAGAATCTAAATTTTGGTTTTGGAAGTGGAAAGGCATGAAAATTAGGACATGCTTGAGAGGGTTTTTACTAGAATTTGGCTGCCCCATGAGGGATACTTTGCATCTAGGTAGCATGGAAAATACCTTTCAATGGTATGTATATATGTGTGTGAATATAGGAAGCATGGAAAACACCTTTCAATGGTGTGTATCTATGTGAAATATATGGCATAAAATGCTTTGCAAAGTGTGAATGAGTAGCAAAAAATGCCTTTCAACATATGCGTATTTAAGGATAGGTAGCATTAGGAGCCTTTTAGAAAATCTACCCATGTAAAAAAAATGGCTTGAGGACGCTTCCTAAATGAATATATGATGGCATGGAATTTCCTTTTCAAATGCAAGTATGTGCATGACGTAATTATCTTTCCAATGTGCATATAAATAAATGTGAGTGAAACAACAAAAATTTGTATGTTAAATACTTCAAATATGTGTAGGTAGTTTGTGATAGCAAAATATTTAGGATGTGAATAGGTGTAATTCTGACACAATGCCTTGAGCACGAGAATGTGTATTCTTTTCAAAGATATATATATGTGTGGTAACTAGAATGTGTTGGATGTCCTTGTATGTTGACATAAATAGTAGGATACTTTACACATACACATGTTCATAAATGTGTTACATTAAATGTGTGCATGAGTTTGTTCTAAATCGGAAAGATTAGCATCTGATTTTTGTGTTAAAATAAGCATTTTCTTGTAGACTAACTTTCCAACTGTCTGTCTTCACAGGAAATGGCTCCGAGGAAGCTTTCCTCGAAGAGATCTAGGAAGGAAGCTGATGTGCCATCATTTTCTTCTATTTTCTAAACCCTTTTTGCACCATTTTAATTACTGATTGGTCTTAATTGTCAATTAATTAGGCAATTTTATTATTTGGGCTCATTTAGCTAATTTGATGTTTTTAATCTAATTTCAGGAATTAATGAAACATTGGGCTTAATCCGGATTGTGGTTATGGACTTGAAGAGGGCAAATAAAGCAGCGCTTACCTTAGTTAATTTCTAATTAGGAAATTTCGCAATTTTATTTTATGTTGTTCAAAGTTTATTTCGTTTTGGGGCCAGAGTATTGTAATAGGGCCCAGTGACTTTGAGTGACTCTTTTTAAATAGCAGCCTTGGGATTCATGTAAGGCATTCTGTTATGCTATTCATTATTCAGAGCTTTGTTTTAGGGTTTTCGTTTTTCTGTTTTGAGGCTTCTGAGTTCGTAATGCAATTTTACGTTTTCTGCTTCTAATTACAATTTCGTTCTTGCTTCTTCTTCTACTCTCATTTACGTTTCTGTTCCATTTTACATTTCTGTTCGTTTATGTTTCTGTTCATTTACGTTTCCGTTCATTTACGTTTCTGCTTCATGTTTAAATTGCGTTTTCTATTTGAATCCATGGAAGGCTAGATTTTCTGGTGTTGTTTCCTTTTGAGGACGAAGCCCAACTCTTTTTGAGGTTTCGCTTGTAATGTGGTTTCCTGGCAGTTCTCCCTTCACCAGTATCCCAAATTCATGAATATTAATCAGTGCATGCTTCGTGTTCGATTAATTGCCTCTGAGCCTAACTTGCGTTCATGCTTAATGGACGAAGGGCTAACTGGTGTATGTGGTGCCTAATCACGTATTGAAAACCCTAAGTTGATTTTCGCTTAGTAAATTGAAGTAGGGTTCGATTAAGTGGTTGACTGTTAGGGACGAATTCTCCATAACCCAGGATAAGAGAATGGCTTCTGAATCAGAGGAAACAACCCGTTTTTAATATTAGTAGTTTCGTATTCCAGTTTACTTGTTCTGCTCCTTAATCACAAAACAAACAAACCCCTCCCCCCCCCCAATCGTTACTGTTACTGTTACTACAAGTATATTATGAACATTTGGTTTGTCACTGCTCGTTGGGAAACGACCTAGGATCACTTCCTAGTTACTGTATTTTCATGTTTATTTGATTCGGGTACGGCCTCGATCAAATTTGGCGCCATTGTCGGGGAGCAGTGTCCAAAGGTTCATAATAGCTAGCTAGTGTGTGTGTTTAATCCTTTCGTGTTTTATGCTTAATTTTTAGTATTGTGTTAGTATGTGTGTTAGTGTTGTTTAGTGTCCTGGTATTTTGTTTAATGTGTGCTCGGTTTCAGTTTTCCCATTAAGCGTTTCCCCTGTTTCAGTCTTGGGTGTTTTGCTGTGAAGGTTGTGCTTGCGGCAAAACAAAGTAGTAGTAGAAATCAATTAGAGACGGATTTTAGCGACCACCCATGCTGAATTATTTGAGATTTTTTGTTTTAGTAGCTAGGGTTGTTATTTTTGGCTGAATTTTTTTGTGGTAACTTCTTTTAATCCATATTTTGTGAGAAAAATAGCTAGAGCCTTTAGTTTGGTCAGATTTGAAAGTTCCAAAAAACTAGCAAATTTTGTGTTTGTCAAAACTTCAAACGGCCATAACTTTTGCTCCGGTTATCAAAATCGCAATTATTATATATGCATTTGGGGTAGAAAAAAATTTCCTACGCCGTGGCAGCCTGCCACAGGCCGGCTGAGGTCTCCATCGTCCAAAACAATCGATTCTGTCAAAAGTTTTTTATTTTTCAAGTTTTATTCACTTATTTTTCTTAACCTACCAATTTTAGCTTTCATAGTTAGACTTTGAATTTTTGTCTGAAATTTTTTGTGCTATCTTCTCATCATTTTATAAGGTTGCTCACAAAATTTCAAGTCATATCATTTGAGGGTAGTTGTAGTTCAAACCTACACCTTTATTTACATGACAAGGCAACTAGTTGTGTGCATGCTGAATGTAGTGTATGACTAGAGGCAATCCATCTGACTTACAACCCTTTAATCCTGAGATAGATAGGACATTTCATAGATTAGTCAGGCATCATTTTATACCTTTTGATCATTCTGAGCATTCCATTACTGGTGAATCTGTGCATTCTGTTATTGGTGATTTTGAACATCCTGATCTTGAGCATTATAATTTTGAGCATTCTGATTCTGAGCATTCTGATTTTGCACATTCTGAGAACATGGCACAACCTCCACCTCGTGAGAGGACTCTAAGGGAAATGGTTGCACCTGATTTCACCTATGAAAGCTTGTGCATCCAATACCCTGATGAGGATGTCCCATATGTTCTTAAAACTGGACTGATTCATTTGCTTCCAAAGTTTCATGGCCTTGCAGGTGAAGACCCGCACAAACATTTGAAAGAATTTCACATTGTCTGCTCCACCATGAAGCCCCCAGATGTCCAAGAGGATCACATATTTCTAAAGGCTTTTCCTCATTCATTAGAGGGAGTGGCAAAGGACTGGCTGTATTACCTTGCTCCAAGGTCCATCACGAGCTGGGATGACCTTAAGAGAGTATTCATAGAGAAATTTTTCCCTGCTTCCAGGACCACAGCCATCAGGAAGGATATCTCAGGTATTAGACAACTCAGTGGAGAGAGCCTGTATGAGTATTGGGAGAGATTTAAGAAACTATGTGCCAGTTGCCCCCACCATCAGATTTCAGAACAGCTTCTTCTCCAATATTTTTATGAAGGACTCAGTAATATGGAGAGAAGTATGATAGATGCTGCCAGTGGTGGAGCCCTTGGAGTCATGACTCCTGCTAAAGCCAGAAATTTAATTGAGAAGATGGCTTCCAACTCCCAGCAGTTTAGCGCCAGAAATGATGCCATAGTCATTAGAGGAGTGCATGAGGTAGCTACAAACCCATCTGCATCATCTGAAACTAAGAAGCTTGAAGGCAAACTGGATGCATTGGTTAACTTGGTAACCCAGCTGGCCTTGAATCAGAAATTTGTACCTGTTGCAAGGGTTTGTGGTTTGTGCTCCTCTGCTGACCACCATACAGACCTTTGCCCTTCCATGCAGCAACCTGGAGCAATTGAGCATCCTGAAGCTTATGCTGCAAATATTTACAATAGACCTCCTCAACCTCAGCAACAAAATCAACCACAGCAAAGCAATTATGACCTCTCCAGCAATAGATACAACCCTGGATGGAGGAATCACCCTAACCTCAGATGGTCCAGCCCTCAGCAACAACAACAGCAGCCTGCTCCTTCCTTCCAAAATGCTGCTGGCCCAAGCAGACCATACATTCCTCCACCAATCCAACAACAGCAACAACCCCAGAAACAACCAACAGTTGAGGCCCCTCCACAACCTTCCCTCGAAGAACTTGTGAGGCAAATGACTATGCAGAACATGCAGTTTCAACAAGAGACCAGAGCCTCCATTCAGAGCTTAACCAATCAGATGGGACAAGTGGCTACCCAATTGAATCAACAACAGTCCCAGAATTCTGACAAGCTACCTTCTCAAGCTGTCCAAAATCCCAAAAATGTCAGTGCCATTTCATTGAGGTCGGGAAAGCAATGTCAAGGACCTCAACCCGTAGCACCTTCCTTATCTGCAAATGAACCTGCCAAACTTCACTCTATTCCAGAAAAAGGTGATGACAAAAATTTACCTAACAATTTCTGTGCAGGTGAATCTTCTTCCACAGGTAATTCTGATTTGCAGAAACAGCACATTCCCCCTCTTCCATTCCCTCCAAGAGCAGTTTCCAACAAAAAAATGGAAGAGGCAGAGAAAGAGATCTTGGAAACGTTTAGAAAAGTAGAGGTAAACATACCTCTGTTGGATGCAATAAAGCAAATTCCAAGATATGCCAAATTCTTGAAGGAGCTGTGCACTAATAAGCGGAAGCTTAAAGGAAGTGAACGAATTAGCATGGGCAGAAATGTCTCCGCATTGATTGGTAAATCTGTTCCTCAAATTCCTGAAAAATGCAAAGATCCAGGTACATTCAGCATACCTTGTATTATAGGGAATAGTAAGTTTGACAATGCCATGCTAGATTTAGGAGCCTCTGTGAGTGTTATGCCTCTGTCGATTTTTAATTCTCTAACTCTAGGTCCCTTGCAGTCAACTGATGTGGTAATTCATTTAGCTAATAGAAGTGTTGCCTATCCTGTTGGATTCATAGAAGATGTCTTAGTTAGAGTTGGTGAACTGATTTTCCCTGTTGATTTTTATATCTTGAATATGGAAGATGGATTTTCTCAAGGATCAGTTCCCATCATTCTAGGCAGACCCTTTATGAAAACTGCTAGAACTAAGATAGATGTTTATGCAAGCACACTGTCTATGGAATTTGGTGACATAACTGTTCATTTTAATATTCTGGATGCTATGAAATACCCATCTGAAGATCTTTCTGTATTTCGTGCTGAAATAATTGACCATGTTGTTGATGAATACATGACTGATCTTTATTCTAATCTGCATGCCTCTCACTCTTCATGCATTGAGTCTGAAATTGTACTTGATCATATGTCTGAATTTGATGCTGAGAGTGATATTGATTGCATGCCTGGTGGTGGTGTTTTACCTCTAGAGATTGATTTTATAGAGTCAGATAGGACTAACCATGTTTCAGGAAGTACACATACATCTGACTTTCTTTATGAGGTAAAGGCTGAGAAACCATCCCCTTCTACCACTGTCCAGCCGACCACACCAGAATTGAAGCCTCTGTCATCAAATTTAAAATACGCTTACTTGGATGATAGCAAGAGTTTTCTAGTGATTATATCTGCCTCCCTTGCTGATGAGCAAGAGGAGAAGTTGTTGTCAGTTCTCAAGAAGCATAAGAAGGCTATAGGCTGGACCCTGGCGGACATTCCTGTTATTAGCCCATCCACATGTATGCATCGAATAAATTTAGAGGATGGAGCTAAACCAGTAAGACAGCCACAGAGAAGACTCAACCCGGTGATTCTTGATGTAGTGAAGAAGGAGATAACCAAGCTTTTGCAAGCTGGAATCATTTATCCTATCTCCGACAGCCAATGGGTGAGTCCCTTCCAGGTAGTCCCGAAGAAGACTGGCCTCACAGTGATAAAAAATGAGAAGGAGGAGCTAATTCCTACTCGGGTGCAGAACAGTTGGAGAGTCTGCATTGACTATAGGAGGCTGAACCAGGTTACCAAAAAGGACCATTTTGCCCTTCCATTCATTGACCAGATGCTTGAACGCCTGGCAGGTAAATCCCACTACTGTTTCCTTGATGGTTTTTCTGGTTATATGCAAATTACTATTGCTCCCGAGGATCAGGAAAAGACCACATTCACCTGCCCCTTCGGCACTTTTGCCTATAGGAGGATGCCTTTCGGCCTGTGCAATGCCCCTGGTACCTTCCAGCGTGCATGATTAGTATTTTCAGTGATTTTTTAGAAAATTGCATAGAGGTGTTCATGGATGATTTCACTGTATATGGATCCTCTTTTGATGGTTGTTTGAATAGTTTGGAAAAAGTTTTGAATAGATGCATTGAAACTAACCTTGTTCTAAATTTTGAAAAATGTCATTTTATGATTGAGCAAGGTATAGTTTTAGGCCACATTATTTCCAATAAGGGTATTGAAGTAGATCCTGCAAAAATTTCTGTTATTTCACAATTGCCTTACCCCTCTTGTGTGCGAGAGGTGCGATCTTTTCTTGGTCATGCAGGATTCTACAGGCGCTTTATAAGGGATTTTAGCAAAGTAGCCCTTCCATTGTCCAACTTGTTGCAAAAGGAGGTGGAGTTTGACTTTAATGACAGATGCAAAGAGGCTTTTGATTGCCTCAAAAGAGCGCTGACTACCACCCCCATCATCCAGGCACCCGACTGGACAGCCCCTTTTGAGCTTATGTGTGATGCATCAAATTATGCATTGGGGGCTGTCCTTGCTCAGAAAATTGATAAATTGCCCAGGGTGATATATTATGCTTCTAGGACTTTAGATGCTGCCCAAGCGAATTATACTACTACTGAGAAAGAGCTTCTAGCCATAGTTTTTGCTCTTGAAAAATTTCGATCTTATTTGCTTGGTACCCGCATTATTGTTTACACTGACCATGCAGCTCTAAAGTACTTGTTGAAAAAGGCTGATTCTAAGCCTAGGTTGATCCGATGGATGCTCTGACTCCAAGAGTTTGACTTGGAGATCCATGATAGGAGCGGAGCACAAAATCTAGTTGTTGATCATTTGAGTCGGATCGAACGTGTATCTGATGCATATTCACCTATTCGAGATGATTTCCCGTATGATCATTTGTATATACTGTATAGTATTTCTGACTCTCTTTCTACTCCCTGGTTTGCTAATATTGTCAATTATTTAGTTGCTTCTGTTTTTCCTCCCTTAGCATCTAAAGCCCAAAAAGATAAAATTAAAAGTGATGCTAAGCATTTTATTTGGGATGACCCCTACTTGTGGAAATTGTGCAGTGATCAGGTCATTAGACGGTGCATTCCAGATCATGAGACTGACTCAGTCCTGCAGTTCTGTCATTCTTCCGCACCGGGAGGTCATCTGGGTGTTCAAAAGACAGCTCGCAAAGTGCTTGATTGTCGTTTTTATTGGCCCACCATCTTTAAAGATGCGTGGAAGATCTGCAGCACTTGTGAGCAGTGTCAGAGAGCAGGAAATACACTTACATGGCGACAACAAATGCCTCAGCAACCTATGCTATTCTGTGAGGTGTTTGATGTCTGGGGTATAGATTTCATGGGTCCTTTTCCTGTCTCTTTTGGTTATGTTTACATTCTCCTTGCAGTTGACTATGTTTCAAAATGGGTGGAAGCCAAGCCCACTAGAACTAATGATGCTAAAGTTGTCGCAGACTTTGTCAAGTCTAATCTGTTTTGCAGGTTTGGAGTACCTAAAGCAATTGTTAGTGATCAAGGAACCCATTTTTGCAACAGGACAATGCATGCCCTGCTTAAAAAGTACGGGGTGGAACACAGGGTATCCACACCATACCACCCCCAGACCAATGAACAGGTAGAAATTTCTAACCGAGAAATCAAGCGAATTTTAGAGAAGATTGTGCAGCCAAGCAGGAAAGATTGGAGTACCAGGCTTGATGATGCTCTCTGGGCACATCGGACTGCCTACAAAGCACCCATAGGAATGTCTCCTTATCGGGTTGTCTTTGGAAAGGCATGTCATCTTCCAGTGGAAATTGAGCACAAAGCTTACTGGGCAGTGAAGACTTGCAACTTCTCTATGGATCAAGCTGGTGAGGAAAGAAAGTTGCAACTGAGTGAGTTAGATGAAATCCGCCTAGAAGCCTACGAGAACGCCAAGTTCTACAAAGAAAAGACCAAGAAGTTCCATGATAGCATGATAGTTAAAAAGGACTTCGTGGTTGGGCAAAAAGTGTTATTGTATAATTCTAGGCTTGGACTCATGAGTGGTAAGTTGAGGTCTAAGTGGATTGGTCCTTTTGTTGTTACTAATGTTTTTCCTTATGGTACAGTTGAGATCAAAAGCGACTCCACAAACAAGAGCTTCAAGGTCAACGGACATCGACTTAAGCCATTCCTCACGAACCCTTCTTTAGTGGACGTAGTGGTGGAAGAGACTTCCTTACTCCACCCTACTCTTCCTCCACCATGACTTAGGGAGTTTTTCTTTTCCTATCTCCTTCCTTGCTTTTATTACACTTGTCCGATTCTTTTTTATGATTTAATTGTTTTTAATCTTTTAATTGTGCTACATTGAGGACAATGTGTTGTTTAAGTATGGGGGGGAGTGTTATTTGGTTTTGCTAGTTTTGTTGGTTTTGTTAATTTGTTAGTTGTGTTAATTTGTTAATGTTTTTAGTTTCGTCGGATTTTTAGTTTAATATTTTGGGTCAATTTTGTGTGCACGTACGACTTTGCATGTTTTTCTTTGAATTATAGGATATGTTCAAGAAATGGGTAATTGTTTTGAAAATAAAAGTTCTTGACATTTTGTGACTTGAAATCCTTGATTCTTCTCTACATGTCATGATAGTTTTGAAAGCTCAATTTGAAAGTGATGAGTTTACCTTTGTGAGAATTTGAGCCATCCATCATCATAATCATTTGGTGTGTTTTGCCCCATTGATTGCTTGCACAATAGCCTTGGCTTGATTCTTGTTGATGCGTCCTAATTCACATGCATATTTGGAAATGATTGAGGCAATTTTGTTCTTATAAGCTTCTAGCCAAATGGACTTACCCTGAATCAATTCCTTTGATAGCCCTTTTGAGCCTTGTTTCCCTTTCCTTGTTTTGAAGCTCACTACAAGCCTTAAGTGAAAAACCATGATATCACCATATCCTTAAGGAATTTTGGAGCTTTGGAATTGTTTTGGGAATAAGTGTGGGGGGTTTTTGTTTCATTGGACAATTTGTTTTGTTGGCTATGCTTCATGATGTATTTTGGGCCATACTTGATGTACATTGTATATTGGTTAAATGTTGGACATGCTGAATGAAATGTTGTTTCTCAAAGGCTATAGAGTAAAAAAAAAAAAAAATCGAAAAAAAAAAAGAAAAGCAATAAAGTTGAGTGAATAAGATCTTAAATGGCACAAGAATGATGAAACTCTTGGTTCTACTCTTCATGTTTAAATTTTATCTTTACTTCTTTTTATTTTCTTATTTTTTCTTAATACGCACTTATTCCCCATTGCTCCTCTATTCCTTTGGGATTTAGCCACTTATTCCATATTTTTTCCATACCTTGTCCTTGGCCCCATTACAACCTTAAAAGACCTTTTGATCCTCATGTGCTTGTGTTTATGGGTTGATTGTCAATTTTAGAATCTTTCCAAGTTTATGTGGTGTTTGCTTTCATGGGTGCTTTGAGGGTAAATAGTAGCCTAGACACTTGAGAGATAGAGAGTATATCTTGTGAGGCTTTATCACTTTTCATTCTTGAGCTGATTAACTATTTTGCCATGATTGGGTTGCTTGGATGAATTTCATGAATGTCTTGACTTTTTGGATCTCCTTATGTTAGATGTTACCCATTCCTTTCATTCCTTTATGTTCATTGAGAAATATGTGAATGTTTTTGTCTATCTCTCTTTGATACCCTTGGATTTTGTTCTTTGTTTCATTTTGCCCAGGAGTGCAAAAGGCTAAGTATGGGGGGTTTTGATGTGCCATCATTTTCTTCTATTTTCTAAACCCTTTTTGCACCATTTTAATTACTGATTGGTCTTAATTGTCAATTAATTAGGCAATTTTATTATTTGGGCTCATTTAGCTAATTTGATGTTTTTAATCTAATTTCAGGAATTAATGAAACATTGGGCTTAATCCGGATTGTGGTTATGGACTTGAAGAGGGCAAATAAAGCAGCGCTTACCTTAGTTAATTTCTAATTAGGAAATTTTGCAATTTTATTTTATGTTGTTCAGAGTTTATTTCGTTTTGGGGCCAGAGTATTGCAATAGGGCCCAGTGACTTTGAGTGACTCTTTTTAAATAGCAGCCTTGGGATTCGTGTAAGGCATTCTGTTATGCTATTCATTATTCAGAGCTTTGTTTTAGGGTTCTCGTTTTTCTGTTTTGAGGCTTCTGAGTTCGTAATGCAATTTTACGTTTTCTGCTTCTAATTACAATTTCGTTCTTGCTTCTTCTTCTACTCTCATTTACATTTCTGTTCCATTTTACATTTCTGTTTGTTTACGTTTCTGTTCATTTACGTTTCCGTTCATTTACGTTTCTGCTTCATGTTTAAATTGCGTTTTCTATTTGAATCCATGGAAGGCTAGATTTTCTGGTGTTGTTTCCTTTTGAGGATGAAGCCCAACTCTTTTTGAGGTTTCGCTTGTTATGTGGTTTCCTGGCAGTTCTCCCTTCACCAGTATCCCAAATTCATGAATATTAATCAGTGCACGCTTCGTGTTCGATTAATTGCCTCTAAGCCTAACTTGCGTTCATGCTTAATGGACGAAGGGCTAACTGGTGTATGTGGTGCCTAATCACGTATTGAAAACCCTAAGTTGATTTTCGCTTAGTAAATTGAAGTAGGGTTGGATTAAGTGGTTGACTGTTAGGGACGAATTCTCCATAACCCAGGATAAGAGAATGGCTTCTGAATCAGAGGAAACAACCCGTTTTTAATATTAGTAGTTTCGTATTCCAGTTTACTTGTTCTGCTCCTTAATCACAAAACAAACAACCCCCCCCCCAATCGTTACTGTTACTGTTACTGCAAGTATATTATGAACATTTGGTTTGTCACTGCTCGTTGGGAAACGACCTAGGATCACTTCCTAGTTACTGCATTTTCATGTTTATTTGATTCGGGTATGGCCTCGATCAGACGCTGCGGCCACAGGGACTAGTGCCGCTCCCAAGTTCGATAGCCATCATTTCAGGAGCGCTGAGCACCAGCAGCATTTCGAAGCCATCAAGGGATTGTCCTTCCACCGAGAGAGACGCGTCCAACTCAGGGACGGTGAGTACATAGATTTCCAGGAGGAGATAGCTCGCCGGCGTTGGACGTCGCTGGTCACTCCCATGGCCATGTTTGATCCAGATATAGTTCTTGAGTTTTACGCCAATGCTTGGCCTACAGAGGAGGGCGTACGGGACCTCCGGTCATGGGTAAAGGGCCAGTGGATTCCTTTCGATGCAGATGCCCTCAGTCAGTTCCTGGGATACCCGCTAGTATTGAAGGAGGGCCAGGAGTGCGAATACGGTCAGAGAAGGAATCGGGCTGATGGATTTGATGAGGAGGCCATTGCTCAGTTGCTATGCATCCCAGGTCAGGATTTTGCTCGGACCGCTGCCGGGAGGCGGGTGCGGATCATGCGCACCAACATGACTACCTTGACCCAGACATGGATGACGTTGCTGCTCAGCAACATCTGCCCAGCGGCCATAATTCCGACCTCCTTCTGCCGAAGTGTCAGCTGGTGTATGCCATCCTGACACGGATGAGCGTTCATGTGGCTTAGTTGATCGCTGATGCCACTTATTTATTTGCAGGTATGCCGCCTACCAGGCACCCTCTAGAACCAGATAAGTCTAACAGGGCCCTGGGTTTTCCGGCGCTGATCACGGGTCTCTGCCAGTCGTTCGGGGTTCCTGTCACACCTAGTAAGGTGATTCGACTGCCGATCACCCGAGCTTTCATAGAGAAGTATTGCACGCATAGACAGGCACAGGGTGGCGACCCGCAGGCCCCAGACGCACCGCCGCCACCTCATCAGGCTGATCCAACTGGGTCATTTGACACAGAGCGGTATTTACGGCATTTGGTTAGCCAGCAGGCGACCAACCAGAGGGCGCACGTGTAGACCCATGACTGTCTCTACCAGCTCAGCCTCAACCTGCAGAGCCAGGGTTTTGCTTCTTGTCCATGCCCTACTCCGAATCAGTTCAGGGCAGAGGTCGCATGGCCCGAAGATTGGCCTGAGGCCCAAGTAGGGGAGGCGTCCGCAGAGGCTCCCGGCGATGCAGATGAGGCCCGCATGGACGAGGAGATGACAGATTTACTCGATTTCTTGGGAGGGAGTGGAGCCACATGACCAGGAGATCCCTAGATCCATATTCTCTTTTTATGTTTCCTCTTTTATCCATTACGTATCATTTTATTTTATATAAATGAGGGACTAACATTTGTTTCATTTTTATTGACTCTTGTTTTGTGCATACATGTCATTTGAACTGTTACGTTAGTGCTTACTTCGTTGATTGTCAATAGTGTTTGTTGAAATTCCGGAACCGTGTAGAGTTTTTCATTTAGGAACGTCGTCCTAAAAAATGAAATGAACCAAAATCGTGATAACGCCAAAAATAAGAAAGAATCGTTGTGAATGAATGTCGTGTCTATGTATACAAAGAAAAGAAAAGAGTTTTTATATGTAAAAGAAATGTTTATAGAGGGATTTTGTGTGTGTAAATAATGTGTGAAAAGAAATTCTTGTGTGTGTGACCGACGAGTGTATATAAAGAAAATTTTGTATAAACTACGGGTGTGTGTTGAAAAAAAACGAAAAAAGAAATCTTTGAACATGAATAAGGTTTGTATATAGACTGTGTTGACATAAAAGGAAAGAGTTCTAATGCGTATACAGAAAAAGTTCATCATGTATAGGAATGTAGGTGTACAAAGAAAAGTTTTTCTCATAGATGGCAATGGATGTATAGTTTTTTGTGAACATAAAAATGAAACAAAAAGGAAAAGAAAGGAAGTCCTCGAAGGTCGGCATGTTATGGTCGTAGGAAGCATAAATCATTCGTAGAGAGCAAACATATATTTTGGAAACAAGGGACTAACGCTAAGAGTTTATTTTTCTGAATGACCGAGATAAGAATGGATGGTTTCATTGAACCGATGAAAGAACATAATTTGGAAACGTTGGGTCTGTTTGTGTAAATCCCCAACCATAGTATCACAATACCATAAATTGGATGCTTGAGTGCCCACCTAGCTGTGGCCATGACTAATTTTGCACGTTGTGTCCGAATCATCATTGTTATGCGTGCCTTGTGGAAATGATATGGAAGTTCAACCCGAGATCGATACCTTGACACATGAATTTGTTGTGCCCCAGATATCAAGATCGGGCTCCCACGATAAAAGACCCCGTTGAGACACGACCTTTGACTACTTTGAACCTTGGCCTATAAAAAGAATCCTCATCCTTTCCCCCGAAGCAAAGGATAGCGGAATTTCCTCAAGGGAGAGCAAAAACGAATGCTAAAACCTAGTTTCCAAAAGAAAGAAATGGAGAGGGAGAAATGGAAAGTAAGAAAAGGAAGAAATGAAAAGAAAGGAAAAGAAGGATTCCCGGTCAAAGATCGGAAGGAAGTAAAAAGGAAAAGATCGAAGGAAAATAGAGTAATTCCCGATCAATGAAAGAAAGAGAACAGAAGATCTTCAGACCAGATAAATTTTCGGCAAGGTAAATGACTGCCGGCAAAGGAAAACCCATTTTTTGGTGGTTCTTCCTTTGGGATTGCCATTCAAAGTCATTCTCGACTGGCGATATCCCGTCCCACTTAAACAAAGAAGAAAAGACCGAAACACCCAGTTTCCTCTCCAAAAACACTACCCTCGAGAAAATCTAATTGATCTGTGATCGTGCGTGTGATCTTTTGATTCGATAGGAAATCGTGTGCAAAATAAAGTCATGGTGCAGTTATGGTTTGGGATTAGGGTAAAACACTTGCCTGTGTGAGTTTTTATACACTATGAGTGATTTATTCCCAGTTTCAGCATAACCCAATGTTTCCCCTGAATGTTCATTTAAAAGCTAAATGTTGACATCCTGCCCTTCATTTTCGGTTACAAGGGAAATTACCTTTGGTACTCGTGAATGATTTATTTTTCTTTGCAAAAAGCATGATTCCCCTTTTTAGGTAGAAAAAAAGAAAAACTGGTGGACCATTCGGTCCTGCCAACAAATCTTATTCGGAGCCCCATGAATTGATTGTCATTCATTCATTCTCAAACCAACGAGTCTGGAGCCCCGCGAATTGATTGCCTAGCGATGTTCGCCTATCCTCCACCCTCAAATCTTATTCAGAGCCCCATGAATTGATTGTCATTCATGCATCCTCCACCAACGAGTCTGGAGCCCCGCGAATTGATTACCTAGCGCTGTTCGCCTATCCTCCACCCTCAAATCTTATTCGGAGCCCCATGAATTGATTGTCATTCATGCATCCTCCACCAACGAATCTGGAGCCCCGCGAATTGATTTCCAAGCGTTGTTCGCCTATCCTCCACCCTCAAATCTTATTCGGAACCCCCTGAATTGATTGTCATTCATGCATCCTCCACCAACGAGTCTGGAGCCCCGCAAATTGATTGCCTAGTGTTGTTCGCCTATCCTCCACCCTCAAATCTTATTCGAAGCCCCATGAATTGATTGTCATTCATGCATCCTCCACCAACGAGTCTGGAGCCCCGCGAATTGATTGCCTAGCGCTGTTCGCCTATCCTCCACCCTCGAAATCTTGTTCGGAGACCCATGAATTGATTGCCTAGCGCTGTTCGCGTAATTACCCTCGTAACGTTACGGAAAAAGAATCACCAAAAAAGGTAAAAGGGGGTGTATTTAGTAAAAAAAGGGGTGCAAATTGCAACCAGGCCCACTTGGGCCTTCCAGATTCTTCCTCCAGAAGGCGGTTGCTTCTGGAGGAAGCAACCTGGCTCGCCTGGGCGAGCTGGGTGGCAAGCTCCTCCCCTATTTTGCTATAAATAGGGGGAGGAGTGAAGAAGAAAGGGGTTCAGCCTTCTTGGCACTTCGTATTCACTTGAAATTGCTGAGGAAAATTGTTTCCGTGAAGAAAATCCAAGCCGAGGTGCTTCCATAACGTTTCTGTAACGTTTCCGTGGGTAATTACGCGAAGATTTTCAACCGTTCTTCGACATTCATCGTTCATTCTTTGTTGTTCTTCGGTCTTCAACCAGTAAGTACCCCAAATCGAGCTTTTCAATTCATTCTACGTACCTGTGATGGTCCCCATTTGTTTCGTGTACTTTTATTCTCGTTTCATTTATTTTCCGTACCCCCTTTTGACATACTTCAGTCATTTATTTAAGTCATTTCTCGCCTAATCAAAAAATAAAATAAATTTCCACCGATCATTTGATTTGTAATATCCAATAATTTATGTTAAAATGAAATCCGATCGTTTGGTCGTGCCGTAACCACGTTGGAAATCAAAAAAGAATAATAATATAATAATAAAAACATATCCTTTTAGTAAAATAAAGCGAAAAAATCAATCGGACGTTTCTCTTTGGGATTTCTCTTTCTTAATTGAATTGACTAATAACTAAAGTGAAACTAAGGCTAAAATCAACTTGCAAAGTCAAGCTCGTCCACAAAAAATCACTAAAAAGGATTTGAAAGTTCAATATCTCAGTTTTTCTTACCAAGTAAATGGATCATTTTTAAGGTCCAACGCCTTAAAATGATCACCTTCCAAGTAAAAAGAATCGCTTGATTCACCCTTAAAAAAGAACTACGTAGGTCTGATTTTCTCTTCGATGGAGGGTACGTAGGAGCAAGAGCCCCGCTTTTGTCAACCTCAAAAATAAAAAAGAAATAAAGTTAGGGTAACACAATTTCACACAATTCTAAAATAAGGTTGTTGTCCTTTGAGACAAACGTGAGAGGTGCTAATACCTTCCTCAAACATAAATACAACTCCCGAAGTTGGAATATTCTTTTTGACCGGTTTCCTTTGGTTTTTTTCTGACGTTTTCCACAAATAAACGTTGGTGGCGACTCCGCGAATTTTCTCCTTTGGAGGACGCACCCGTGAGCCTCGCCTCGCTCGCCCGCAAAAGGGCATGTTGCGACACTAGCCTTAGGGGGTTGCTTTTCTATTTTCTTCCCCTTATCATCATTAGGCATAGAAGGTGCTGCCCCTAAGATGCCTAGACCTTGGTCTTTCTTTGGATAAGAATGAGAGTCATAAGATTTTAAGGTAAACTTTCTTTTAAGTTTTTGCTCTACCCTTATTTCCCAATCTAAGTAAGCCTCCACATTGTCCTTCCCATGGAAGTATGGGAGGTTAATGTTAGCCTCTTGAGTCTTTCTTTCATTTTCTCTTCTTTGGGAGTGATGTTTAGTATGTGAACTATGGCGCCCTCTATAATAGTCACTAAGTTCTTCACTTAAACTCTTGCCAGAGTCATGACTACTAAAGGAGGCATGTTTTTCTCTTTTCGTTTCTTTCATTATTTTTCTTCTTTCTTCCTCTCTTATTTTCTCTCTTTCATCTTGACTTATTTCTTCTACTCTTTTTTTACCTTTTTATTTTCTCTCTTGTTTTTCTTTCCATAACTTAAGGGATCTCAACTCAACTAATATCTTATACAAGGGGTCCTTAGGAGTAGAACCCTCACCATTAACACTAGATGAAGAATGAAGACTCATGTTGGTTCCTAAGTTATGGTTATTTCTTGTTGGGGGTTTGAAAAGAAAAGGTAAAAGAAACTATGGTTGAAACTAGCCAAAATAAACACTAAAAGAGATGTGAAAGATAAGGTAAAAACTAATTCGTAAAAGGCAAGCTATCTAGGCAGTTTGACAATAGAGGGTAAATGAAATAAGCTATGAAAGTAAGCAAGAAATTAAAGTGCAAGAAATGCAAACTAGGTGGATCCTAAGAGTGTTTGGATGACCTCATTTAAGGTTCCCAACAAAACACTCACTATCCTAAGGGGAAAATTGCCTAAAATTATTACACACAAATGGAAGTAGCGTGACCTATTGGAGGCTCCCAACTTACTTCCAATGAAAGGCATTTTTGTTACAAAATTTAAAAGCAAAGAAAATTGCCAATTACAAAATTACAAAAAAAAGTCCTCAATTGTGGTGGCTATTCTCTCTTTGGTGTTTCACTCAATTTGGAGTGCTTCTTAGTCCAATAGCTCTTAAGGTGGTTGGCTCCTTGTTTCTTGACTCAAATTCTTCAAGATATGGCACCAATCCTCCTTTCCAATTTCCTATATGGCAACTCACAAGCAAGGAAACAATGAGACAAGCAATAACCAAAGACCAAAAAAAAATAAATTAAATGAAAGCTAAACCAATAGAGTTTTAACAAGACAAATTTCCAAGGATTATTCAACAATTAAAGCAATGAAAAGCACAAAAAAGCAAGCTAGGACTCAAAGAGAAACCTAGAATGACTCTAGAGTACAGTAGAAAAACTAAAAAAAAAAAGACTCATGAAACCTCTAGTTTTGGAACTTGTTTTCACAATAGTTTTCAATTGAAATTTCAGAACTAGGATTGGTATAAAATAGGCACCAATTATAGAGCAAATTTTGAGCCAAAACAACAAGCAAACTTTCCTTTTACTTTTTTTTTTCCTGGACACTGATTTTTCTGCCAACTTGTGCGATTTTTCTTATTTTTTCCTTTAATCCAAATCGCTTGGTTCTTTTTTTATAATTTTTTTCCAGATGTTAAGAAAATTCAGTGAAACTTTCAGCTCAAAAAACATAGTGACCAATTCCCAGTAATTTATACAAGTTCATATGTTCAAGCTGTCAACACCAGCGATTTCAACATAGAAATCAAGAATAGTGTTTATGTTGCTTAAGGCTTGGATAGTTACAATTTGTGTTTTCTTATGCTAAATTATCTTGAATAACACAATTCAAGAGAGCTTAAGACTTATTTTGATTCACAAATCCTGCCACAACTCAACACCACAACTCAACTTCATCATAGGCATCATGTAGGAAACTTAGAAAACAAAAAAAAGTTCAAGAACAAGACTAATTATAGGAATTGATTTAGAACATGTTATGAACTAAATAACATGAATGAATAAGACTCACAATTCAAAAGATAGGCTAATAATGACAAGAATACATGAACAAATGTATCTAGAATTCAATCAACAAAATAAAAATTCAACACAAACTTAGAACATAATGTGACAATTACTATGACTAAACATGACACTAAGACAACATGGATTAAGTGATTTACACTTAGATTTTTGTGTTTTTTTTCTAATCAATATTTTGGAAGAAAATTTAGATCTAAAGGTTCAGCACAAGAATATTATGAATGAAAAATGATAGAACCTAAAATCAACACAAAAAAACATGATTCAAGAGTAGATCTACAAAATTTGAACCATAGAAATGCAAGAACAAGTGTAGATCTAAGATTTAATCGGTTTATTTTTTTGAATCTACTCTAAACAGCACCAAACCACAAGACAATGGAGGATATACAAGGAGAATAAGATGAAGAACAAGGAATTCAAGAGAATTCACCGAACAAAAAGATAGAGGAAGCAAAAGAACATCACCTAGATGAAGATGCCCTTGATACCACATGATGTAAGCTCCATTGGAGCTTGTAGGCCTAGGATCTTCTTCATCAATGGATTCCTTTGCTTCTTGGAAGATTAATGGCAGCGGAATGGAGAAGGAAGAGAGAGAGGAGACGCCACTTCAAGGAGAAGATGAGTCTAGAAGAAGCTCACCACCATAGGAGGCCATGGATAAGAGCTTGGAGGAAGAAGGAGATGAATGAAGGAAGAGGAAGAAAAGAGCACGAAATTTTGTGCTCTAAAAGAGCTTTGAAATCTGAAGTTTAATTTTCAAATTATCAAAGTTGAAAAAAATGCACACACATGACCTCTATTTATAGCCTAAGTGTCACAAAAATTGGAGGGAAATTTGAATTTCAATTCAAATTTCACTTGAATTTGTGGAGCCAAACTTTGGAGCCAAAATTTCACTAATTATGATTAGTGAATTTTAGTTATGGTTCAGCCCACTAATCCAAGATCAATTCCAAGATTCTCCACTAAGTGTGCTTAGGTGTCATGAGGCATGTAAAGCATGAAAGACATGCACAAAGTGTGATCATATGATGTGGCAATGGGGTGTAGTAATCTAATGCTCACCTCCCCCTCTAAAATTTAATTGGATTGGGCTTCTACCAATTCAATTAAATTTATTTCCAGCCACACACATAAAATATTCACTTAGTGCATGAGAAATTACAAAACTACCCCTAATACAAAAACTAGTCTAGGTGCCCTAAAATACAAGGGCTGAAAAATCCTATATTTCTAAGGTACCCTACCTACATTATGGAGCCCTAAATACAAGGCCCAAAAACAATGAAACCTTAATCTAATATTTACAAAGATAAGTGGGCTTGTACTTAGCCCATGGGCCCAAAATCTACCCTAAGACTCATAAGAACCCTATGGCCTTCTCTTGCATCTCTGGCTCAATCTACTTGAAGTCTTCTATCCAATACCCTTGCGGGATAGAATTGCAACAGCTTATTTCCTTTACCCTCCATTGTCAAACCGCCTAGATAGCTTGCCTTTTACCAATTGGTTTTTACCTTATCTTTCAGACCTTTTTTAGTGTTTATTTTGGCTAGTTTCATCCATAGTTTCTTTTACCTTTTGTTTTCAAACCCCCAACAAGAAAGAACCATAACTTAGGAACCAACATGAGTCTTCATTCTTCATCTAGTGTTAATGGTGAGGGTTCTACTCCTAAGGACCCCTTGTATAAGATATTAGATGAGTTGAGATCCCTTCAGTTGTGGAAAGAAAAACAAGAGAGAAAAGAAAAAGGTAAAAAAAAGAGTGGAAGAAATAAGTCAAGATGAAAGAGAGAAAATAAGAGAGGAAGAAAGAAGAAAAATAATGAAAGAAATGAAAAGTGAAACCTTTAGTAGTCATGACTCTTGCAAGAGTTTAAGTGAAGAACTTAGCGACTATTATAGAGGGCCCCATAGTTCACATACTAAACATCACTCCCAAAGAAGAGAAAAGGATAGAAGGCCTCAAGAGGTTAACATTAGCCTCCCATATTTCCATGGAAAAGATAATGTTGAGGCCTACTTAGATTGGTAAATGAAGGTTGAACGACTCTTTGTTTGCCATCATATTAGCGAAGAGAGAAAAGTTCCATTGGCTACCCTTGGCTTTCAAGGGTATGCCCTCTATTGGTGGACTTCCCTTGTTAGGGAACGAAGGATTCATGGGGATCCTCCAGTAGAGTATTGGAATGATCTTAAGAGTGCCCTTAGGAAGAGGCACATTCCCTCTTACTATGAAACGAAGCTTATGGACAAGCTCCAAAGGCTTAGACAAGGGAGTATGAGTGTTGAAGAATATAGACAACAAATGGAACTACTCATTTTAAGAGCTGAAGTTAGGGAGGAGGAAAGAACAAGCATAGCTAGGTTCCTTAGTGGGCTTAATATGTAAGTGAGGGACAAGGTTGAACTCCTTCCATATAGGGACCTAGATGAGCTAGTCCAAATTTGTATAAGAGTGGAGCAACAACTTAAAAGAAAGCCTTCTTCAAAATCTTATGGCTCTCACTCTTATCCAAGGAAGGACCAAGCCCATGGAATTTTGGGGGCTGCACCTTCAAAACCCAAGGAAGATAAGGGTAAGACCATAGAGAAATACACCCCTAAGACTAGTTCCCAAGAAAGGACTAGCAACATTAAATGCTTCAAATGTCTTGGGAGAGGTCACATTGCTTCTCAATGCCCCACAAAGAAAACCATGATCATGAGGGGTCAAGACATTTATAGTAGTCAAGAGGAGACTACTTCTTGCTCTTCCTCTAGTGGTAGTGAAGATGAAGTAAGGGGTGAAGAGTCTAGTGAGGAAGTCTACCCCCATGAAGAAGGTGACCTCTTAATGGTTAGAAGGCTCCTTGGAGGTCAATCTTGTGATCTATCTCAATCCCAAAGAGAGAACATCTTTCATACAAGATGCAAAATTTTAGATAAAACTTGTTCTCTCATTGTGGAAAGAGGATCTTGTTGCAATTGTTGTAGCACAAGATTAGTTTCCAAGTTGAACCTCACTATCATTCCCCACCCAAAACCTTATAAACTTCAATGGCTCAATGAGCAAGGGAAAAGGATAGTTAACCAACAAGTGAAGGTACCTTTCTCCATTGGGACATATAAGGATGAAGTTAATTATGATATAGTTCCCATGGAGGCAGGACATATTCTTTTAGGAAGGCCGTGGCAATTTGATAGGAAAATCATTTATAATGGCCTAACTAACGAGATTACCCTCACCCATCTTGGCACTAAATTTGTGTTGCATCCTCAAACACCTTCACAGGTGGCCAAAGATCAACTAACTATGAAAGATAAGAGGGATGAGGAAGAAAAATTTGAAAAACAAAAGAAAAAGAAGGATAGTAAGGCCTTGTCTTCAAAGGCCAGGGGGAAGGAAAAAGAGGGAAAGGATTCCTCCAAGAAGATTGTTAAGAAGGAAAATCATTTTGCAACAAAAGGTGATATTAAAAGAGCACTGCTTCTTAAACAATCTTCCTACCTTCTCCTATCAAGGGAAACATCCCTTAGCAATACCACAATTCCTACACTTGAGACGTTACCCCCAAAGGTCCAAGAACTCTTACATGAATTTGGTGATATATTTCCCAAAGGGATATCCCCTGGGCTACCTCCTTTAAGGGGAATAGAACACCAAATAGATTTAGTCCCAGGAGCAAGCCTTCCTAATAGGCCAACCTATAGGACTAACCCTCAGGAGACTAAGGAGATAGAGTCTCAGGTTAAAGAATTGTTGGAGAAGGGTTGGGTCCAAGAGAGCCTAAGCCCATGTGCTGTGCTAGTGTTGTTGGTGCCTAAAAAGGATGGTACATGGAGAATGTGTACAGATTGTAGGGCCATCAATAACATCACTGTAAAGTATAGGCACCCCATTCCTAGACTTGATTATTTGCTTGATTAGTTGCATGATGCCAATATCTTTTCAAAAATTGATCTTAAAAGTGGTTATCACCAAATCAGGATGAAAAAGGGTGATGAGTGGAAAACTGCTTTGAAGACCAAGTTTGGTTTGTATGAATGGCTAGTGATGCCTTTTGGGCTCACTAATGCACTAAACACCTTTATGAGGCTTATGCATCATGTCTTGTGGGATTTCATAGGTAGATTTGTAGTTGTTTATTTTGATGATATTTTAGTGTATAATAGGAGCCTAGATGATCACTTAGGACATCTCAAACAAGTTCTTTCAGTCCTTAGGAAAAACACCCTCTATGCAAATATAGAGAAGTGTACCTTTTGTGTAGATAATATAGTTTTCTTAGGTTTTGTAGTTGGTAGAAATGGGGTCCAAGTGGACCTGAGAAAATCAAGGCCATCCAAGAATTGCCCACCCCAAAAAGTGTGGGAGATATTAGGAGCTTCCATGGGTTAGCAAGCTTCTATAGAAGGTTCGTTCCTAGTTTCTCTACAATTGCATCACCTTTCAATGAGCTGGTAAAGAAGAATGTGGCATTTACTTGGGGTGAAAAACAAGAGCAAGCCTTTGCTTTGCTCAAAGAAAAGCTTACTAAGGCACCTGTTCTAGCTCTTCCTGACTTTTCTAAAACTTTTGAGCTAGAATGTGATGCCTCTGGAGTGGGAGTTGGAGCTGTATTGTTACAAGGTGGGTACCCTATTGCTTATTTTAGTGAAAAACTTCATAGTGCCACACTCAACTACCCCACCTATGATAAACAACTTTATGCCTTAATATGAGCCCTCCAAACTTGGGAACATTACCTTGTTTCCAAGGAATTTGTCATTCATAGTGATCCTTAATCACTTAAGTACATTAGAGGGCAAAGCAAGTTAAACAAGAGGCATGCAAAATGGGTAGAGTACCTAGAGCAATTTCCATATGTTATCAAATACAAAAAGGGAAAAACAAATGTGGTAGCTGATGCCCTCTCTAAGAGACACACATTGTTTTGCTCCCTAGGAGCTCAAATTTTAGGATTTGATAATATTAGGGACTTGTATGCTTTAGATGAACATTTCTCTCCCATTTATGAGAGTTGTGGGAAAAAGGCCCAAGATGGATTCTATTTGGCTGAGGGGTATTTGTTCAAAGAGGGAAAGCTTTGCATACCCCAAGGATCCATTAGGAAATTACTTGTGAAAGAGAGACATGAGGGTGGGCTCATGGGCCACTTTGGGATAGATAAGACCCTTGTCATACTCAAAGAAAATTTTTATTGGCCCCATATGAAGAAAGATGTCCATAAGCATTGCACTAGGTGTGTGGCTTGTTTACAAGCCAAGTCTAGGTTGATGCCTCATGGGCACTTTATAAGAGGTGTAGACTCTTTCTTTGTGGTGGTGGATAGTGAATAGGTCTTTATCCACCCTTTTAAGGGCTCTTCTGAAAGGCAACCATAAGTCTTGGGATGAGTATCTTCCTCATGTAGAATTTTCCTACAACAGGGGGGTTCATAGAACCACCTAGCAGTCCCCTTTTGAGGTTGTCTATGGGTTCAATCCCCTAACACCGTTAGACCTCATTCCCCTCCCACTGGACACTTCTTTTATACATAAAGAAGGGGAATCTAGGTCAGAGTTTTTAAAGAAGTTGCATGAGAGGGTTCCAAATAGAGAACCAAACAAAGGTGTATTCAACTAAAGGCAATAGAGGAAGAAAAGAGCTAGTTCTTAATGAGGGTGACTAGGTTTGGCTCCATCTTAGGAAGGATAGATTCCCTACTCAAAGGAAATCCAAGCTTAGCCCTAGAGGGGATGGACCTTTTCAGGTTTTGGAGAGGATCAATAACAATGCGTATAGGTTGGACCTCCCAGAAGAGTATGGAGTCAGCACCACTTTTAACATTTCTGATTTAATTCCTTTTGCAGGTGGAGCTGATATTGAGGAGGAGGAACTAACAGATTTGTGGTCAAATCCTCTTCTAGGGGAAGGGGATGATGCAACCCTTCCTAGGAAGGGACCAGTCACTAGAGCCATAATCAAGAGGCTCCAAGAGGATTGGGCTAGAGCTGCTGAAGAAGGCCCTAGGGTTCTCATGAACCTCAGGGTAGATTTCTGAGCCCATGGGCCAAGGTTGGGTCCAATTATCTTTGTACATATTAGACTAGGATGTCATAATATTTGGTCCTTGTATTTAGGGCTCCATATTTTAGGTAGGGTACCGTAGAAATATAGGATTTTTCACCCCTTGTATTTTAGGGCACCTAGACTAGTTTTTGTATTAGGGGTAGTTTTGTAATTTCACATGCACTAAGTGAATATTTGATGTGTGTGGTTGGAAATAAATTTAATTGAATTGGAGGAGCCCAATCCAATTAAATTTTGGAGTGGGAGGTGAGCATTTGCTTACTACACCCCATTGTCACATCATATAGTCACACTTTGTGCATGTCCTTCATGCATTACATGCCTCATGACACCTAAGTACACTTAGTTGAGAATCTTGAAATTGATCTTGGATTAGTGGGCTGAACCATAACTAAAATTCAATAATAATAATTAGTAAAATTTTGGCTCCACAAATTCAAGTGAAATTTGAATTGAAATTCAAATTTCCCTCCAATTTTGTGTGACACTTAGGCTATAAAATAGAGGTCATGTGTGTGCACTTTTTTCAACTTTGATCATTTGAATATTAAACTTCAGATTTCAAAGCTCTTTTAGAGCACAAAATTTCGTGCTCCTCTCTTCCTCTCCCTTCATTCATCTCATTCTTCCTCCAAGCTCTTATCCATGGCCTCCTATGGTGGTGAGCTTCTTCTAGACTCATCTTCTCCTTGAAGTGGTGTCTCCTCTCTCTCTTCCTTCTCCATTCCGTTGCCATTCATCTTCCATGAAGCAAAGGAATCCATTGATGATGAAGATCCTAGGCCTACAAGCTTAAATGGAGCTTACACCAGTCTGTTCATACATATAATTAAAATATGAGATTTACATCTTTAGTTCAACAAAAGGAATCATGAACCAACTGTGGAGGAGTTGATTAACAAAACATAACTCTCTCCCAAATCTAATCCCAACGTTGTCACGTCAGCTCGGTGGCTCCACAACAGAATCTCACTTCCTGCACCTTACTGCTGTCATTCTACTCCCACGAACATAGTTTGCGATTGTCACAGGTATCAACGACACAATACAAAATTGCAAGGGTGAGTTCATTATAAAAAGGACCAATACTAAAATCCAAATAACCACAATTAGTAAGAAAACATAGGCAAACATCATGAGCTTACACCACATTCATTAATCAACACACACATTCAACAATTATTCATCATCCATCCGTGGATCCTATCAACTATGCTCAGAATGATGCATGCACCTGACCTCAACTCTCAGATGCAATACGGTACGTACCGTATCCAATACCAAGGAAATAGACTAAGCGTGTTGACACCTCACTTAGGAAACCATGCAGTATTTTGTCGAGGCCACCCAGTCGTGCACCGTAACTCCCCCCCTCCCCCCCCGGTGATCAGCCTGGGCCACAAGGGAGTTCCCTACTAGGTGACACACCCCCTAGTACAAAGTACATACTGCCACAGTTTATACTATTTCCCGTGTCATATGAGGCATGAACCATGGGCATCGTCAAGTACCTAACCATGGATGAATTAAAGCGCCTAAGCATCCCCTCAGAAATGCTTAAATCCTTTAACCACTTTATTTTCCCCCACAAGGGACATCCGACAAGGTCAGTGCACCCGCTATGAACACACACAACATACGATGTATGAACGTGGGCGTCGTCAAGTACATGACCATGGATGAATTAAAGCACCTAAGCATCCCCTCATAAATGCTTAAATTCTTTAACCACTCTAGTTTCCCATACAAGGGACATCTGAGAAGGTCACTGCACCCCCCCCCCCCCACAAACATACACAACATCCAACGTATGAAACATGGGCATCGTCAAGTACATGACCATGGATGAATTAAAGTGCCTAAGCATCCCCTCATAAATGCTTAAATTATTTAACCACTCTAGTTTCCCACACAAGGGACATCCGACAAGGTCACTGCACCCCCTATGAACATACACAACATGCACATCTCAATGCATTTCCAACATCATCAACATTCCATTTGAATATCATTCTCAACATAAACATCATCTCATCTCAATGACGTTATCAACAACAACAACAACCTCATTTCATATTCATATAATCATCAATAACAACATCAATTCATGTTGACATGATCTTCATTAGCAACATCATCTCAAATCAATATCATCATAAATATCAACATCACCACATATCAATTAAAGTCATCAATAGCAACATCAACAGTAAGTCGCATTCCGCATATACATATTTCTTTCATGCCTGAGATTCACACTCCCCAGGTCTTCAAACAACACAAGTCAAATAAAGACAATAATTCCATTCATCAACAATAAATATATCGCATCCCATTAGTTAAAAACGTTGTTTTCTATAAAGGAAAATCAGCATGCAATAGGGACAGGCATATATTCTCATAGCTAGGTCCCCTTACCCTAACTATGGTGTCAAAATGGTAAATTTTGTAATAAACTCCCCTCACCTATCGTGAGCTCCCCATCATTTCCTCTTTGCATCACTTAGAGGCCTCTCTTTCTTTCACGCTTATCGGTCCAACGCAAGTCTCTATTACGCCAAAACGAAGGAAATTACTATGGATTTCAGAAATAAGGTTAACAACAATACTCTGAGTCAAATACTCATGTCACTACATAAAAAGGCTAAAGGCGTTTTGGATTCTACAAAAGGAACATCATTTTGAAATTCCAATCACGCCAATGTGATCGGGGTTCAATGAAGGTCACGAAAATAACACCCATTTCAGAAAAAAGATAACGTTTACAAAGTCTCTTTCTCTATGGTTTTTCAAAGGACACGTAAAATATACAATGGTGGTTGCAAAGACAAAAAAGATGCAAAGACAAGTTGAAACTAACAAGGAACAAGCGTAGAATCACGGTTTCCTCGAAGAAAACTGTGAAGGTCAGATTGGGCTTCATTCTCTACCAAAACCGCGAGACAAGCTTGGAAGATTCCGCTCCGATTGAAGGGCTCCTCTCGGTGTGGGGTTTCAACGGAGAACAACGGAGGTCCATGGAAGCTACTGGTTTTTGTGGGTGGTGAAGAAGAAGCTTGGGACATTGGGGAAGGGTTTTGGAAGAAAGAAGGAGAAAGGAATGGCTGTCAAGGCTACACGAAAAACAAGACTTGAAACACTCAAGTGTTTCTGCTGTTGGGAAAAGAGAAGTTTCTCACACAACCGAAGACATATCACAGATCGCAACGGTCAGATCGTGGACATCTGTCCTCTGAACTTTCAGACTAAATTTCGAGACGATCCAACGGTTAACGAATGTAGGAGGGCACTTTTACCAAGACAGCTTCCTTGACAAGCTTTCTCGTGAGGCTTCCTTGAGAAGCTTCCTTGAAAGGCTTCTTTGAGAAGCTAGAGTTTTAACTATCCACACCCCTCTAATAACTAAACTAACCTTCTTAAAAATAAAACATGGATAAAATAACACAACAAATAAAATCAAACATCAATTATAATTGCTAATAATATTTTAGGGTGTTACACGGGTCAAGCATCTTATCTTTCCTAGTGACTTTGTTGTAATGGACATTGAGGAAGATGCAGATATTCCCTTAATTTTGGGACATCCATTTATGTCTATTGCAAAACTGTGTAGTGGACATGGGGAAGAAAAAGTTAGAAATGGGTATTGAAGACCAACAGATCAACTTTTATCTATTTAATGAAGAAAGAAAATTGTTGGACCAGAATATTTGTTTACAGGTGAAGGAGTTTGATGAGAAGGTTCTGAAGGAGAGAACCAAGAGTGATCCAGGATAACAAAGAACTATGCGTCAAGCTAATGACGTTAAATGAGCGCTTATTGGGAAGCAACCCAACCCTTTTTTAATTTTGTCTTTATTGCATTTAGTTAAGTTGATTGTTTATGATTGTATGAATTCAGCATGTTTAGCATTGGAAAAAGGGGTTAAAATAGTTTTTGTGAAGTTGTCGATAGAAAAATAACTTAATTTTTTTTTTGTTGTCCACTTGCTAAGCGCAGCACTCGTGCTAAGTGCCATTTTCTTCACACGCTAAGCGCATTGACCCCTGATCATTCGCTGAACGTTCTCGCTAAGCCCATTTGTTGCGCTAAGCCCAAAAGCTTCTCTGGAATTTAATTTTTGGAATTGGGCTAAGCGCATAGACTCACTAAGAGCACAAACCTCTATGGAATTTAATTCTTTCGATTTGCGCTAAGCGTGGCCATCACTGCAATTAAGGAGCATTCTATTCACTAAGCGCCCCTCGGCCCGCTAAGCGAGAGTTGCAAGACCAATCAGAGCTATAGAATGCACTAAGCGCATATCTTCGCGCTAAGCCCAAAAACTTCTCTAGATTGTTTTTATTTTGAATTGGGCTTAGCGAGCAGACACGCTAAGCGTATGGGCCTTTAAAACTCAAACGTCATATGGACTCGCTAAGCGCGGCTGTGCGCTAAGCAAGCCATATGAAACTGCAAAAAATAATATGGCACAATTGCCTTAGGCAAATACCATTTCACTCTTACAAAGCATCTTTCTCACTCTTTGCATTCATCTTCATTTTGCTCACATTCCTGTAGTGTCTGCATCTGCTTCTTTTTCGCAACTACTTCCAATAATCCAAGTAAGCTTCTTGACCTTGTTTTCATTTTCATTTTTAGTTTTGAACGCTAAGTTAGTCAACATAGTTAGAGTTAGGTTGAATTTCTTTTAATACTTAGTTCTATTAGGTTAGTTGTTAGTTAGAGTAGAGTTAGGGTTTTATCCTGGTTGCAATGTGCTTGTATTGATTAGGGTTAGATGGCCTAATAGGGGCCTAACTGAGGGGCTGAGAAAGCCTCTGTTTTTATGGAAATCGCGATGAGCGCGCTAAGTGCCTTGTTGCACTAAGCGAGTTCATCGTTTCCGATGAACATCTGGATTTCCAGATGAACACGCTAAGCGCAGCCTGTCGCGCTAAGCGTGCTCATATTATCTGTTGAACTCTCTAAGCGCAACTATGCGCTAAGAGAGTGCTGTGTATCAGACACTTAAAATTTTTGTGTTTTGCTGTGCATTAAGCATGCCTGTCACGCTAAGCACAATTACCTCTCTGTTTTTATATTTCTTGGAATTGGGCTTAACAAGCTTGCTCGCTAAGCTAGCGCTATCCAGTAGAGTAGTCGCGCTAAGCGCGAATCCCTCTATGTCTTTAAAAATTATGGAATTGGGCTGAGCGAGCCTGCTCGCTAAGCCTATTCTGCAGAAAAATGTCTTTCTGTGTTCAACCGCTAAACGCGTGGCTATCGCGCTTAGCTCATGAGTAAAATTTCATAAGGCACGCTAAGCGCAGTCGTCGTGCTAAGCGCCCAGCCTTAATTTTAGTTTTATTTTCTGCTTTTCACTTTGAATAAATCCTGTATAATCTTGTCTTATGATTCTTTTGTTTTGTAGATGGCTTTCCATAAGAGAAAAGTAGTAGCTTCAGTGTCCCAGGATAGGTATGATAGATCAAGATTTGTATCCCAAGATGCCTGGGACCGCTATGTAGACAATGTCCTTGGCCGAAAGATCCTTCCGAAAAGGAATATGAAGTTGTACATTACAGAATTTGATGAATTCAGGAGAGAAATAGAGAGGAGGAATTGGCATAAGGACTCACTAACTTCTCTGAAGGGAGCATCGAGGTGGCATTAGTGAAGGAATTCTAAGTAGATGTACCCTCTACTTGTACCACAAAGGATGTACCCTCCAATGTGTTGGGACAAAGAATTCTCAGGCGGTTAGTCCTTTGAATCTTTGTAAGGGGAAACAAAAGATATCTTAGGTGATTAGTCCTTTGAAATCTTTTGCTTAAGGGGAAGGGAAGAATCAAAAGAATTCTCAGGCGGTTAGTCCTTTGAATCTTTTGTAAGGGATAAGAGAGACACAAAAGAATTCAGGCGGTTAGTCCTTCGTTCTTTTGGCAAAGGGAGAAGAGAATGAAAAAGATGAATAGCACAAGTTTTTGAACAAAGAACTTTTCTTGGAAGAGAAAGTGTTGATAAAAAACTTTTAGAAAGATGAAGAGAAATGAATCAAAAAATTATGTAGAAAGATATTGAAAGATTGATTGAAAGATGTTTGAGAGATGATGTTGAAAAAGATTGAAAGATAGATGATTCAAAGATGATTGTAAATAGTGTTAAAGATTCATGCCATGGTCACATATTTATAATCTCTTGATGACTCAAGTCAAAGTTTGTGACTCTTGGCAATTTCTTTAAAACTAGTTACTTTAAAAGTTGTGAATTTTGAAAAAATCTTCAGAAACAAGTCACTTGAAGAATTGTGACTTTTGGAAATGTATTTTTTGAAATCAATCACTGGTAATCGATTACCATTAAGGTGTAATCGATTACACATCAACAGATGTGACTCTTCATTTTGAATTTTGAAAATTAAAACGTTTAGAAGCTCTGGTAATCGATTTCAAGTATTGTGTAATCGATTACACAAGTTTAAAATACTTTAAAATTTTTTAAACATAAGTTATAACTCTTAAAATTTGAAATCTTAACGCTTTAAAACACTGGTAATCGATTACCAGAGAGTAAAAATCTTTGGTAATGATTTTGTGAAAACTTCTTGTCCTACTCAATATTTTGAAAAAATTTTTTAGTACTTATCTTGATTGAGTCTTCTCTTGATTCTTGAAACTTGATTCTTGAATCTTGAATCTTGATTCTTGAATCTTTGGATTTTGCTTGACTCTTGATTCTTTGGCATCATCAAAATAACCTTGGAAGACATTACTTCCATAGAAGATAAATCACCAAAGCAGGTGAGGGAGCGAGGGCACCTAATTAAATTTGATGATGATGCCCTCAACACCTTGTTGAAGACACCAGTGGTCATTGAGGAATGAGAGCTTGCCCTCTTACTCCAGGTTTTGCAGGTTCAGGCCAAATCCTCAAGAGCTTGCAAGTTGTCTATGTATCCCTAGGAGGGGATTTGGGCTAAATGCAAATGGGCTGCCTCAGAAGATTTTGAGGAAGAATCTTACTACTTTGGCCCAAAACTAGAGTGTTCTATCTTTTTCTAACTTAGCCTCGACATCTCATACTTCAAATATTACTTTGGATAGGGCTAAGTTAATCTACGGGCTTGTAAAGCAGATGAATAAGAACTTGGGATCCCTCATCTCAAGTCAGATTTCTCTCATCGCACAACATGACTCCTCGAGGCTAGGTTTTCTAGCCCTTATTACTGCTTTATGCAAGGCCCGAGGAGTCACATCTGATTCTCTGACCTTTGAATCCCTGAGCCCAACCATTAATTTGGCTTATATTAAAAAGAATTTCTGGAACCTAGATGATCCTTCGGTCACTTTTCGAGGAACCCGTAAATCTAGCCCAGAGGATCTGAGGCACCATCTACTTCAACTCCCCCTACCTCAACTCCTTCTACATCAGCTCCTTCTATCTCTCTTCTCCCTCCAGCACCAGTAACTCCAGTTCTTCCGAATCCTTATTCTCAAAGCTCTGAGCCATTCTTTTCTATGCTATAGAGCCTACATCAGGGCCAGCTCCTGATCATGCAGAGCTTGCGGAATGTGGTCCACTAGCGGCTGGTTATGAGCGTTGAAGAATTTATTCAGTAGATGGCCTAGCCAGGAGTCCAGCCTTCTCCTTTGGGAGGGGGTGAGGCCTCCGTAGCCCAGGAGCCTCAGCAGGATCAACAGGAGGACATTCCAGAGGCCACAGAGCCTACACCTCCTGAGCCATTCACTTTATAGTCTGATCCAGTTGTTGTACAGGTTCAGGAGGATTTTACAGCATCAGAGCCCTCTCCATCTGAGCCCTTTCTTTTTTAGGTTGATCCAGCTATATCTCCTCAACCTGAGCCATCTGCACTAGTTTCGGACCTGCCTCTTTCACAGGATCCATCATCTGCACCAGCACTGGACCTGAATGAGCATGCACAGGATCATTGACAGGATCAGGATTTTTATTTCCCTTCTTTTTGAATAGTTTTATTATTATCTCGTCTTTAGTACATTTGATAATTTAGATTTATGTTTATGTTTCAGCTTTTAAATTTCAGTTTATAGTTTTTATTTGGTTGATAGCTTGTACAAAGCTTGATTGAATAGTGCACTTTTATTATCCAGTGGTTGATGCTTGATTTTGGAATTTAGTGTTTATGATTGGTTTGAATTGATCAATTGTATGATGTGAGTGAATTGAAATGCGTGGATCATATGCCTTGCATGAGCATGCAGTCATTAGAAGAGAAAGAACATGGAATTAGGATCATGACTGAAAATGTTAGTTGGTTTGCAGGTTCATTGTGAAGGAACGCATTAGCAGCAACCCGGTGAGAGTGTGATCTTTAATTGTGAGAGAACGACTAACATTAAGTAATGGTTTTTGCAGGAATCTCTGAATATGGAATGAAGGCCATGCTTTGATTGAAGATAGCCACTTAGCTAAAAAGCTTACCTTGTGCATGATTGATTCATCCCTTGCACCCATTTTGAGCTGAAAGTATGATTGTTTGATTGAACCTTGAGCCTGTACAGTTTATCTCCTTCTACCTTGTCTTAGGTTGTAGGAGAGCATCATTCATAAAAGGAAATTTTGGTTCAAAGCAAATTTTCCCAAATTTGGGGGAATTATGGGGTGAAAGGTTGTAATGGTAAGAAAAGAGTAGCACACACAGTCAGCTAGTATCTAAAAAAAACTGTAAGTATAAAATAAAAGTGTGTGCTGCTAATTAAGAAAAAGAAAAGCTAAGTGCGGAAAGGCAATTAATAGAGCTAGAATAAAAAGATAAAGGATGATATAAGGATGAATGCTCTCATAGAACCTAAGCTTTTACATCCTAGAAAAACCATGATTTGTTGCATCCCAGCCTCGTTACAAGCCTAGAAAAGTCCTTCGGATTTCATTTGTGTGTTCTTGACTGTATGATATGAGATGAAGTGCAAAGATTGAGACTTATGTTGGTTGTTGTTTGATAGAAAACCTAAACACTTGTGCTTGAGTGAAACAGTGAGCGTGAGGCTTTGGGTAATGATCCTTCCTTGATATCTGTGATGTGTCATCATTTTCTCCTATTTCTTAACCCTTTTTGTCACCATTTTAATTACTGATTAGCCTTAATTGTCAAATTAATTAAGCAGTTTTATCATTTGGGCCTCCTGGATTAATTTTGTGTTTTTAATTTAATTTTAGGAGAATTATAAACAATTGGGCTTGAATCCGGAATTGGGCTTGGACTTGAAGAGAGCATACCATTTTATTTTATCAAATCTTATCTTATCTAGATTTTATCTCATCTAGATATTATTTCATCTAGATTTTATCTTATCTTATCTTGCCCAGACTTTATTTTATTTATGGGCTTGGACTTAAAACAAATTTGTAAGCTTTGGGGGCTGAGAACCTATATAACAGCACCAAGGTTTAAGTTTTAAGAGTCTTTTTCATTTTGGAGAATAATTGGAGGTTCTGCAATTCCAGTTTTTACGGTTCATGCATACTATTCACGTAGCAATAAATTTTTTTTCGACTTCAATCTGCAATTTCGTTTTATGCTTCAATCTGCAAATTCATTTTCTACTGATTAATGGAAGGCTAAGTCTCCAACATTGTTTTCTCTTGAGGATCAAGCACAACTCTCTTTGAGGTTTTGTTATTACTATTGAATTCTGATCAGTTTTTCCTCTTCACCAATTACTCTATATTTGTTGCTATTAATCCATGCATGCTTAGTGCTTGATTAATTGTCTCTGCGCTTAATTTACGTTCATGCTTAAAGATCAATTCCGTTCATGATTAATTGGTGTATGTGTTGCTTAATCACATAATGACAGCCTTATGTTAAATTTCGCTTAGTAATTTAATTTAGGGTTGGATTAAGTGGTTGAACTGATAAAGGATAAATTCTCATAACCAAGGATAAGAGACTTGCTTGTGAATCAAAGGGAAACAACGTGTTTTAATTCTGATATTTTCTAATTAAAATTTGCTCGCTGTTTAAATTACAAAAACAAACAACCCCCCAATTTGTTACTATTTTATTACTATCTATTATGAACGTTTGGTTGACCATTGCTCGTTGGGAGACAACCTAGGATCACTTCCTAGATACTACATTTTTTTTAATGTTTATTTGATTCGGGTACGGCCTCGATCAAATTTGGCGCCATTGCCGGGGAGCAGTGGGCCAAAGGTTCATAATAGTGTTTAGTTATCTTATTTTGTGTAGCGTTCTGTTTTGCATTTCAATCGCATTCCCTATTTAGCGACTGATTCAGCTTTTTGTTTTGCTGTGAACAGTGCTGAACAGTGATTAGCGACTGATTTTGCAATTTAATTAGCGATTTTTGTTTAGATACTTAGAGTTGTTGTTTTTGGCTGATTTTTTGTGTGGTGGCTTCTTTTGATCCATATTTTGTGTGAAAAATACCAGGAGCACTTGGTGTGGCAGTATTTGAGAGAAACAAAAAATTTGGGAACTTGTTTTTAGCAAAACTTAATACGACCATAACTTCCACTACTAACTTTCATACTGAGAACATGGCTCAACCTCCACCTCGTGAGAGGACTCTGAGGGAGATAGTTGCACCTGATTTCACTTATGAAAGCTTGTGCATTCAATATCCTGATGAGGGTGTTCCATATGTTCTCAAGACTGGACTAATACATTTGCTGCCCAAGTTTCATGGTCTTGTAGGTGAAGATCCTCATAAGCATCTTAAGGAGTTCCATATTGTTTGTTCCACCATGAAACACCATGATGTCCAGGAAGATCATATCTTTTTAAAAGCTTTTCCTCATTCTCTGGAGGGAGTGGTGAAAGATGGGTTGTACTACCTTGCTCCCAGGTCCTTTACCAGCTGGGATGACCTCAAGAAGGTGTTCTTGGAGAAATTCTTCCCTGCATCTAGGACCATTGCCATCAGAAAAGACATTTCAAGCATCAGGCAACTTAGTGGAGAAAGCTTGTATGAGTACTTGGAAAGATTCAAGAAATTGTGTGCAAGCTGTCCTCACCACCAGATTTCTGAGCAACTCGTTCTTCAATATTTCTATGGGGACTTAGCAACATGGAGAGGAGTATGATTGATGCTGCCAATGGTGGAACTCTTGGTGATATGACCACTGCTGAGGCTAGGAATTTGATTGAGAAGATGGCTTCCAACTCCCAACAATTCAGTGCAAGAAATGATGCTATTGTTCTTAGAGGAGTCAATGAGGTGGCCACGAATTCATCTTCATCTACTGAAAATAAAAAGCTTGAAGGAAAACTTGATGCCTTGGTCAACCTAGTAACTCAGCTTGCCATGAATCAGAAATCTACACCTGTTGCAAGAGTCTGTGGTCTATGTTCTTCTACAGATCACCATACAGATCTCGGTCCTTCTTTGTAGCAATCTGGAGTCAATGAGCAACCTGAAGCTTATGCTGCAAACATTTATAATAGACCTCCTCAGCAGCAAAACCAACAACAGAAAAATAATTATGACCTTTCAAGCAATAGATACAATCTAGGTTGGAGGAATCATCCAAATCTGAGATGGACAAGTCCTTCACAACAACAACAGCTTATCCTTCCTTTCTAGAATGCTGCTGGTCCAAGCAAGCCATATGTTCCTCCTCCAATACAGCAACAACAGTCACAAAAAAGACAACAAGCAATTGAGGCTCCTCCTCAACCTTCCTTAGAAGAGTTAGTGAGGCAAATGACCATCCAGAATATGCAATTTCAGCAAGAGACAAGAGCCTCCATTCAGAGTCTAACAAATCAGATGGGGCAGATGGCTACTCAGATGAACCAAGCTCAATCCAAATTCTGACAAATTGCCTTCATAAACTATGAAAAATCCAAAAAAATGTGAGTGTCATCACCTTGAGGTCTGGCAACCAAATTCAAGTGCCTCCACCAGTAGTAGCAGCTGCACCTGAACCTGTCAAGCTTCATTCTACACCTGAAAAAGAGGTTGAGATAGTTGCACAAAAGAGGAAGCTTGCTAACAAAAATATTCATGTAGGTGGACCTTCTTCTACTAATTTTGACTCACAGCAGCCTCCTATCCCTCTTCCATTCCCACCTAGAGCAATTTCAAACAAAAAGATGGAAGAAGCAGAAAAAGAGATCTTGGAGACCTTCAGAAAAAGTAGAGGTGAACATACCTCTACTAGATGCCATCAAGCAGATTCCAAGATATGCTAAGTTTCTAAACGAGCTGTGCACCCACAAAAGGAAGTTCAAGGGCAATGAAAGGATTAGCATGGGCAGAAACGTGTCAGCATTGATAGGTAAATCTGTTCCTCATATTCCTGAGAAATGTAAGGACCCAGGTACTTTCTGTATACCTTGCATTATTGGGAACAGTAAATTTGAGAATGCCATGCTAGATCTAGGAGCATCAGTTAGTGTCATGCCTCTGTCCATTTTCAATTCTTTATCTCTTGGACCTTTGCAATCTACAGATGTGGTGATTCATTTGGCAAATAGAAGTGTTGCTTACCCCGCATGTTTCATAGAGGATGTGCTGGTTCGGGTTGGTGAACTTATTTTTCATATTGATTTTTATGCTCTTAATATGGAAGAGGGATTTTCCCATGGTTCAGCTCCAATTATTTTAGGCAGGCCATTTATGAAAACAGCCTGAACCAAGATAGATGTTTATGCTGGCACATTGTTTATGGAATTTGGTGATATTGTTGTTTATTTTAACATTCTTGATGCCATGAAACATCCATCTCAGGATCATTCTGTTTTTTGTGCTGAGATAATTAATCAGATTGTTGATGATTATATGTTTGATTCTGTTCTTCATGGTAGGAAACATCCATTTTTATCTGATATGCATACTTGTCATTCCTTATGCATTGAATCTGAATCTGAGTTTGAATTTGATCCTGTATCTGATTTTTATGCTGAGAGTGAATTTGAATTTGAGTCTGGTTCTGCTTTTCTGGGTGTTGTATTTCTTGATGTTGATTTTTTAGAGTCAGAATGCACTAACCATGTTGCAGGAAGTTCATATACTTCTGACTTGGTTTATGAGGTACAGGCTGAGGAACCTTCTTCTTCTCCTACCCTGGTTCCTCCTATTGTTCAGCCACCACCCACACCAGAGTTGAAGCCCCTACCAGTAACCCTCAAATATGCTTACTTGGAGGACAAGGAAAAATTTCCAGTGATCATCTCTGCCTCCCTTGCTGCTGAGCAAGAGGAGAAGTTGTTGCTAGTTCTCAAGAAGCACAAGAAAGCCACTGGATGGACTTTAGCAGACATTCCTGGTATTAGCCCATCTACCTATATGCATAGGATACTTTTAGAGGATGGAGCTAAGCCAGTGAGGCTACCACAGCGGCGACTCAACCCCGTCATTCTAGATATGGTGAAAAAGGAAGTGACCAAGCTCTTACAAGCTGGAATCATCTACCTTATTTCTAACAGCCAGTGGGTGAGTCCAGTCCAAGTGGTTCCTAAGAAGACAGGCCTCACAGTGATTAAGAATGAAAGGGATGAGCTTATCCCCACAAGAGTAATGAACAACTGCAGAGTCTACATTGATTATAGGAGGTTGAACCAAGTAACTAGAAAAGATCATTTTCCCTTGCCACTCATTGATCAAATGCTTGAGCGCTTGGCAGGTAAGTCTCATTACTATTTTCTTGATGGTTTTTCTGATTATTTACAAATTCATATTGCTCCTGAGGATCAAGAAAAGACCACATTCACCTGTCCCTTTGGCACTTTTGCCTATAGAAGGATGCCCTTTGGCCTATGCAACGCCCCTGGTACCTTCCAGCGGTGTATGCTTAGCATTTTCAGTGAATTTTTAGAGAGTTGCATAGAGGTGTTTATGGATGATTTTACTGTTTATGGATCCTCTTTTGATACATGTTTAGATAGTATGGATAGAGTTCTTAGTAGATGCATTGAAACTAACCTTGTGCTGAATTTTGAAAAATGTCACTTCATGGTAGAACAAGGTATAGTTTTAGGGCATATCATTTCCAGTAGGGGCATAGAGGTAGACCCTCCAAAAATAAATGTTATTTCACAATTGCCTTACCCCTCTTGCGTGCGAGAGGTTCGTTCTTTTCTTGGTCATGCAGGGTTTTATAGACGCTTTATCAAGGATTTTAGCAAAGTGGCCCTTCCACTATCCAATCTACTGCAAAAGGAGGTGGAGTTAGATTTTGATGACCGATGCAAAAAGGCTTTTGATTGCCTCAAGCACCTGATTGGACAGCCCCATTTGAGCTAATGTGCAATGCATCCAATTACACATTGGGGGCTGTCCTTGCTCAAAATATTGATAAGCTGCCTCACGTGATCTACTATGCTTCCAGAACTTTGGATGTTGCTCAAGAAAATTACACTACCACAGAGAATGAGCTATTAGCGATAGTTTTTGCTCTTGAGAAAATTCGTTCATATTTACTTGGTACTCGTGTTATTGTTTATATTGACCATGCAGCTCTGAAGTACCTGTTGAAAACGGCTGAATCAAAGCCTAGATTGATCAGGTGGATGCTTTGGCTCCAAGAGTTTGATTTGGAGATTCGTAATCGGAGTGGTGCACAGAACCTCATGGCTGACCACCTAAGTAGGATTGAGTGTGCGTCTGAGGACTCACCCATTCGGGATGATTTTTCGGATGACCATTTGTACATTCTGTATAGTATTTCTGATTCCTTCCCCACTCCTTGGTTTGCTAATATTGTGAATTACTTGGTTGCTTCTGTTTGTCATTCTTTCGCACCATGTGGCCATCTTGGCATACAGAGAACAACTCGCAAGGTGCTTGACTTCGGTTTCTATTGGCCCACTGTCATACCCTAATTTCTTCCGGGGACCATCCGTTGTTGGGATGCGACCCTTGTTTGACCACTTTGAGGTACTTGGCACCCATCATTAGGCAATTCGTGAAGTTCCATGACATGCTGGAAGTCAAAAGAAAGCATCGTAGCATAATCCGTGAAGTTCCGTGACATGCTGGAAATTAAAAGGAAGTGTTAGTGCGCAATCCGTAAAGTTCCGTAACGTTCTGGAAGGCAAAAAGGGGATGATTACGTAATCCGTAAGGTTTCGTAACATTACGGAAAGAAAACAAGCATCGTTATGAAATTCGTAAAGTTTCATAACGTTACGGAAAAAGAATCACCAAAAAAGAGCTAGGGGTGCATTTAGTAAAAATGGGGGTGCAAATAGCGACCAGGCCCACTTGGGCCTTTCAGAAAATTCCTCCAGAAGGCGGTTGCTTCTGGAGGAAGCAACCTAGCTCGCCTGGGCAAGTTGAGCTCGCCTGGGCGAGCTGGGTGGCAAGCTTCTCCCCCATTTTCCTATAAATAGGGGGAGAGGTGAAGGGAAAAAATGTTCAGCCTTGCTGGTAATTCGAGAATCACATGAAATTAGTGAAAAAAATTGTTTCCGTGAAGTAAATCCAAGCCCAGGCGCTTCCGTAACGTTTCCGTGGGTGATTTCGCGAAGATTTTCAACCGTTCTTCGGCGTTCTTCATCGTTCTTCGGTCTTCAACCGGTAAGTTCCCAAAATTGAACTTTTCAATTCATTCTATGTACCCTTAGTGGTCCTCATTTGTTTCGCGTACTTTTATTTTCATCCCATTTACTTTCCGTACCCCCTTTTGACGTGCTTTAGTCATTTACTTAAGCCATTTTCTCGCCTAATCAAGAAATAAAATAAATTTCCACCGATCATTTGAATTGTAATGTCCGTTAATTTTTGTTAAAATGAAATACGACTGTTCGGTCATGCCGTAACCACGTTGAAAACCAAAAAGAGGTAAAATAATAATATAATAATAAAAAATATCTTTTAGTAAAATAAAAAAAAATCAATCCGATGTTTTTCTTTGGGATTTCTCTTTCTTAATCGAATCTACTAATAACCAAAGTGAAACTAAGGCTAAAATCAATTCATAAACCAAACTTTTGTCATCGCCTAACAAAGCCATTTTCAAAGGTCCAACGCCTTGAAATGGTCTTTTCCGCTTTTATTGGTTAAGTGTAGATTTCTAAAAAGCTTAAAACCAATATGTAACTTTGTTACCTCTTTCAAAAATAAGGAAATCATTAATGGTCCAATGCCTTAATGTTTTCTCACTTTTCAAAAGAATAGAAAGATTATCTAATGGTCCAATGCCTTAAATGACCTTTCATTCAATAAAAAACATATCTTGCAAAAAAGGATAAAAAAATAACTTAACCAAAAAGCTTTGTTCACAAAAGAACTACGTAGGTCTGATTTCCTCATCACAATTGAGGAATACGTAGGAGCAAAGGGAAACACCCTTGTCGACCGCAAAAAGATAAAAACATAAAAAGGCATAAAAAAGACATAAGAACATAAAAAGGGAAAAGAATATAAATGGAAGTCATATTTTCACATTTGATTAAAGGCTGCCGTCTCTTGTGACGGACGTGTGGGGTGCTAATACCTTCCCCGTGCTTAAATACAACTCCCGAACCTTTCACTTAGAATTCGTAGATCACGTCTTTTCCGGTTTTTCCGACGTTTTCCTCAAATAAACGTTGGTGGCGACTCCGCGCGTACTCCTTTCTTGGAGCACACACTCGTGAGTCACGCATCGCCCTCTCGCCGAAGGGTAGGTTGCGACACCCACTATCTTCAAGTATGCGTGGAGAATCTGTAGCACTTGTGAGCCTTATCAGAGAGCAGGCGACTCACTTTCATCGAGACAACAAATGCCTCAACAACCCATGTTATTCTGTGAGGTGTTTGATGTTTGGGGTATAGATTTTATGGGGCCTTTCCTTGTCTCTTTTGGTTTTGTTTATATTCTCCTTGTTGTTGATCTTGTTTCAAAGTGGGTGGAAGCCAAACCCACCAGAACTAACGATGCCAAGGTTATTGTGGATTTTGTTAGATCTAATCTTTTTTGCAGGTTTGGAGTCCCTAGAGCCATCGTTAGTGATCAAGGCACCCATTTTTGTAACAGATCCATGTATGCCTTGCTCAAAAAGTATGGGGTCGTGCACAGAATTTCCACACCTTACCACCCCCAAACTAATGGACAGGCTGAGATTTCAAACAGGGAGATAAAAAGGATCTTAGAGAAGATTGTGCAACCGAACAGAAAGGATTGGAGCACCAGGATGGATGATGCTCTTTGGGCGCATAGGACTGCCTACAAAGCACCCATAGGAATGTCGCCTTATCGAGTTGTCTTTGGCAAGGCATGTCATCTTCTTGTAGAGATAGAGCACAAAGCCTACTGGGCTATAAAGACCTGCAACTTCTCTATTGATTAGGCTGGAGAGGAAAGGAAGTTGCAACTAAGTGAGCTAGATGAGATCCGGTTAGAAGCCTATGAGAATTCCAAATTCTATAAGGAGAAGACCAAGAAGTTCCATGACAGCTTGATAGCTAAGAAGGACTTCGTGGTTGGATAAAAAGTTTTATTGTATAACTCTAGGCTCGGACTCATGAGTGGTAAGTTGAGGTCAAAGTGGATTGGTCCTTTTGTGGTGACTAATGTTTTTCCTTATGGTACAGTTGAGATCAACAGTGAATCCGCAGATAAGAGCTTCAAGGTCAATGGACACCGGCTGAAACCATTCCTCAGAAATCACTGCTTAGTGGTTGTAGTGGTGGAGGAGACCTCCTTACTTCACCGTACTTCTCTTCAGCCATGACTTAGGGAGTTTTCTTTTTTTGTCTCCTTCTTTACTTTTATTACACTTGTCCAATTTTATTGATTGTTTTGATTGCTCTTGATCTTGTGATTGTGCTACATTAAGGACAATGTGTTGTTTAAGTGTGGGGGCGGGGGGAGATTGTTCTTTAATTTTGTTGATTTTGTTGGGTTTTCTAGTTTAATTTTTTTAGGTTTTCTAGGTTAATTTTTTTATTTTGGTTTTATGTTTTGTGTACAACATTGCATGTTTCTCTTTGAATTTTTGGTTATGTACAGGTAATGGGTAATTGTTTTTGAAATAGGAGTTTCTTGGCATTTTGTGAATTGAAACCCTTGTCTTTCTCTACATGTCAAGTTAGTTTTGAATGTTCGAATTGAAAGTGATAGATTTACCCTTGGTGAGAATTTGAGCCATCATCATCTATTTTATTCGGTGTGTTTTGCCCCATTTATTGCTTGCACAATAGCCTTGGCTTGACTCTTGTTGATACTTCTTGCTTCACATGCACATTGGGAGATGATTTAGGCATTTTGTTCTTATAAGCCTCTAGCCAAATAAGCCTACATTGAATTAATTCCATTGATAGCCCCTTTGAGCCTATGTTCCCCTTTCTTTGTTTTGAAGCTCATTACAAGCCTTAAGTGAAAAACCATGATTTCACCCTACCCTTAAGGAATTTTGGAGCTTTGGAATTGTTATGGGGGGGGGGGGGGTATGTTTCATTGGATGATATGTTTTTGTTGGCCATGCTTGATGTATATACATATATCGCCTAATTGTTGCTTTATTTTTCAAATATTCAAAATGCTTTTAAATTTTCATTTCTTGTTCTAAAAAAAATAGAAGAGAAAAACAGAAAAGAGTGAAGTTGAATAAATGAGGTCTTGTTTTGAGGACTTTGACTAGTTTGAAGACTTGGTTGATTTTGTTGATATTGGAGGTTTTGGGTTTACTACTTTTTCATAATTTCCACTTATTCCCCATTGCTCCTCTATTCCTTTGGGTTTTAGCTACTATCCTATACTTTCCTCTACCTTGTCCTTGGCCTCATTACAACCTTGAAAGACCTTTTGATCCTCATGTGCATGTGTTTGTGATGTGGATTTCAAATTTAGAGTCTTGCCAAGTCTATGTGGAATTTTTTTTTTCTTGGGTGCTCTGAGAGTAAACAGTAGCCTAGACACTTGAGAGATAGAGTGCATATCTTGTGAGGCTTTATCACTTTTCATTCTTGATCTGATTGACTATCTTACCATGTTTGAGATGCTTGGATGATTTTCATGACGGCCTTGATTCTTTAACTCTTTACATGTTGGATGTTACCCATTCTTTTCATTCCTTGAGATTCATTGAGAAATATGTAATTGTTTTTGTGTCTGTATTTTTCTCTTTAATGTCTCTGGATTTGTTCCTTGCTTTGCTTTTTTATTTTGCCTAGGAGTGCAAAAGGCTAAGTGTGAGGGGATTTGATGTGTCATCATTTTCTCCTATTTCTTAACCCTTTTTGTCACCATTTTAATTACTGATTAGCCTTAATTGTCAAATTAATTATGCAGTTTTATCATTTGGGCCTACTGGACTAATTTTGTGTTTTTAATTTAATTTCAGGAGAATTATAAGCAATTGGGCTTGAATCCAGAATTGGGCTTGGACTTGAAGAGAGCAGACAATTTTATTTTATCAAATCTTATCTTATCTAGATTTTATCTCATCTAGATATTATTTCATCTAGATTTTATCTTATCTTATCTTATCTAGATTTTATTTCATTTAGATTTTATTTTATTAAATCTTATCTTATCTTGCCCAGATTTTATTTTATTTATGGGCTTTGACTGAAAACAGATTTGTAAGCATTGGGGGCTGAGAACCTATATAAAAGCACCAAGGTTTCGTTTTAAGAGTCTTTTTCATTTTGGAGAATAATTGGAGGTTCTGCAATTCCAATTTTTACTATTCATGCATACTATTCGCATAGCAATAAAACTCGTTTTCCACTTCAATCTGCAAATTTGTGTTCTACTGATTAATGGAAGGCTAAGTCTCCAGCGTTGTTTTCTCTTGAGGATCAAGCACAGCTCTCTTTGAGGTTTTGTTATTACTATTGAATTCTGATCAGTTTTTCCTCTTCACCAATTACTCTATATTTGTTGCTATTAATCCATGCATTCTTAGTGCTTGATTAATTGTCTCTGCGCTTAATTTACGTTCATGCTTAGTGATCAGTTTCGTTCATGATTAATTGGTGTATGTGTTGCTTAATAACATAATGACAACCTTATGTTAAATTTCGCTTAGTAATTTAATTTAGGGTTGGATTAAGTGGTTGAACTGATAAAGGATAAATTCTCGTAACCTAGGATAAGATACTTGCTTGTGAATCAAGGGGAAACAACGTGTTTTAATTCTAAACCGCTAAGCGAGACAACAGTGGCTTAGTGCATGAGGATAAGCCTGAAGAGAGTTCTTCCACGCCAACACACGCTCAGTGCATATGCAGCTCGCTAAGCGAGGCGATTGTCTCTTCTGTGCTAAGCACAAGATTGGTGCTAAGCCAAATATCACTTACTCGTGCTAAGCGCGCCTTCGAGGTCAGCAAGCCCTTTTTAAGCTTGATTTGCACAGAAAAAAAGAGGAGGGGGCTGAATAGCCGTCAGAGCTTGAAGAGTGAAATACACAGAGGCAAAGAACAGAGCCAAGGAGCCAAATTTTAATCTTTTAGGAAGATTTATGAGTTTTTGAGTGATTCTGAGGTTCCTAGAGGTGGAGGAGACATCCCCACTCCTTTGTAAGCAAGCAATTTCTCTTAATTCCTCTTCTTCATTGTAAAAGAAGCTTCCTTGCTATGGAAGGCTAAACCCTCAATTGGGGATTCTTGCTGAGTAATCGATGTAAACTCTTTCCCTATCTAATCATGGTTGTTTTATGTGTTCATTGTTTCTATCAGTACTTTATTATTGCATGCTTATGGCTTGATCACCCAAATGTGTGTACTATTAGGGGCTTTAGCATTGAAAGATGTATTGTCTCCTTAGAACTTGATAGAGCGAGATTAGGTTACTGTATGTTTAGACACAGAGTGCGGTAATTTAGTTTTATTATGCTGTGATCATAAAGCTGTTCAATTAAGCTAAGTTCAACAAGAGACATCTGCGAACGAAGTTTAATTAGAATTAGACTAAACTCACGAGACATCGGTGTTTAGTACTTGAGCCTTTAGCATCGAACACAAAAACATCTCTAATTAGAGAAACATCCTTAATTGCAACAAATTGCTCAATAAGAGGACCCAACGCCTTTAGATATCTGTTTTCACACTTACATGCTCACGTTTATTGCTTTGAAATTAGAATAGAACATACTTTAATTTCATTCACAATCATGATTTCTGTTTGCAAATGCCTGCTTATTGAACAAACTTTTACCAAACGTGATTATTTACTTGACAACCCGATACACTTGCCGTTAGATTTCACATCCACACAAACAAGTAGTATTCCTAGGGGTGGAAAAAGTAGACCTGTCTGTCCCCTACAAGGTCACCACATATGCACCGAGAAAGGAAAAGCAAATTGGGAGGAACTATTGGCAGGTATGGTAGAAGCGTCCGTTAGTTGGTTCCCTCGATGGAAGGATGGAGGGACCGGGGTTTTGTGCTCATGTGAAGGATTCCTGAACGTCCCCTTGACGGGAAAAAGGGGTTGTATTAATTATAATCCCATACTGGCTATAAGACAACTAGTCTACCCTATGAGAGGGGCACCATCAGAAGAGATCATCACACCTTTCGTCGCATGGGGTTTCAATGAAGGTAATGCAAAAATAATTTTGCGAATCCGCAAGGCATGAAATACAATGGAAAAAAAAGATAAGAAGCTTAGGGGAAGTAGCAACGAGGTCATTGGCGGCTATCATAAGTGGTTAAAAGCTAGGACGCAAGGGATAACTTGGCTCCCAAAGCTAAAAGATCCAAGTGGAGAGGAAGTTGAAGTCCTCGAGGAAAGCGAAGAGGTGCAAGCCCTGAAAGTAGAGCTTGAAAGAACGAGAGTGGTCAAAGAAAATCTTAAGACGGTCGTCTGTTAGTCGATGAATACGACTAACTTTTGTGTATAAAACTTGTGTATTTTGTATCAAACTTTCCCAATTTATGGTTGTTTTGTAATATTATAAGTACTTTTTGTTAAATATAGGTAATAGATAATTTATACTTTTGTTTTGTGTGTTTAATAATCAATTTCTCTCAATTTCAGGTTAATTAGGCAAATTGGCAAAAGTGTTTTTTTTTCCTTCTCGCTAAGCCAATATGCTAGCTTAGCGAGCATTCGCTAAGCGCGACACTCAGTGGCTAAGCGCGAGGAAGAATCTAGAAGAAGATGAGCTGTCAGATTCGCTAAGCACACCGCTCCAGGTCATCAAGTGCACCGCTTCAGCTCATCCGCTAAGCAAGAGAAGCGCGCTGAGCCCAAAATCACTAACATGCGCTAAGCGGTCCATACGTGCTCTAAGCGCACGAGCATGAACAAGGCCACCTATTTAAGCCTGAAATCAGATTTGCAAAGGGAGTTTGGAGTTTTTCTTGAAGAAGCCTCTGCATGCACGACAATTTGGCCCTGGCTTGAAGCTTTTGCATGTTTAGGAAGTTCTAGAGAGAGAAAGGTCCAAGTTCCAAAGAGTTCTGAGAAATTTTGCTGTGTGAAGATCTGTAGAGATGCGAGTTCGAAGCGGAAGCCATTTTGAGAACTTAAGATGAGTTTGTGAGTGATTGTGAGATCCTAGAGGTGAAGGAGACATCCTCACCACTTGTGTTTTTGCAGTCTTTCATCTTGTTCTTCTCTTTGTTGTAAAGGAGGTTTCCGGACTATGGAAAGCTAAATCCTCTGTTGGATCTTCCCTGTAGGTACCTGATGTAAATATATTTCTATCTATGTAATGATGTTTTGTGTGTTCTCTGTGCTATCTGCTTTTCATTCCAATGTGCTTTTACCTTGATCACGTAGATGCATGCTTTGTTAGGGTCATTCAACAGTGGGAACTGGTCTGATTCTAATGTCCTGGGTAGTACGGGACTAAGTTGTTGTGCTATCACGAGGGATCGGGGTACAAGAACTTAGTTGTGTATGTGTGTCTTAATGCGGTCTTGGTTGAGTTTAGTCTTACAAGAGGGATCTGCGGACGAGGCTTGATCAGGACTAGGCTAGGCTATCATGAGGAATCAGGGTCTAGCAGTCCAGGAGACAACATAGGAACGCATGAGCATTGTTAAATAGAGAACATCCATTTTAGCATCAGGAACCTATGAGGAAGACCAACGCTTTCTCTACTTGTTTTTACACAGTATTTCTCTTGCGTGATTTTATTTCTTTTTTCCTAGATAATTTAAATACCTACCATAACCATAGTTATATTTTCATACCAGACGTCTATTTATCGAAATAGCTTGCCAGATAACGCAAGTTTCCCGAGAGTTCGATACTCGGTTCTTACCGTTTTATATTACTTGTGCGATCCGGTGCACTTGCCGGCCGCAAACACCGTTGCTAGGGTTAGGAAAGAGTGTGATGAGCTAAGGGATGTAAAAATGACTACGACCGAAGCATTAGAGCAGAAAACAAAGAGGGCCCAAAAAGAAGAATGGGGCAAAAACAAGTTCCAAGGGGCTCTATGGGGCAACAACAACGACCTCAAGCTTCGAAGGGATGAAAGGGATGAGTTGAGGGTGAAGAGTATGATATTAGAGGATAAGTTGAAGGCTTGCAAAGGTCAAAAAAGAGTTTGACCGAGCAGTTGAGTTAGACAGAAGAGAACATCTTGACAATCATTGATGGGTATAAAGAAGAGCTAAGCCTAGCTGCCAGTCATAGGTAGAGACTAGAGGATGAGCACGCGAAGGTAGTGGCTCTGCAAGCGGAAAGGGAAGCAAGAGAGAGCGTGATAGAATCATTGCACAGGGAAGCCGTGAAATGGATGGATAGATTCACTCTCACTCTGAATAGGAGTCAAGAACTTCCAAGGCTTTTAGCCAGAGCCAAGGAAATGGCGGATGTGTACCCAGCTCTCGAGGAAGTTCATGGGCTTCTCGATTATTGCCAACACATGTTCGAATTGATGTCCCTCATAATTAGGAACCACTGAGGCGTTTGTATTTATGCTTTGGCTTTGGCATGACAAAACAATGTTGCTTATTATTAAAAATGAGATTTGATTCAACCCTGTGTCTTTGCTGAAATTTCTGCGTGGGTTCAATACTTCGACAACTTATCATTATCATGCATTCATGTTTAGTTCATTGTCGCATTACTCATTGCATTTTGTTCTTTTAGCAGTCGTAGTCAAAAGTAAACACAATAACCAAAAAGAACAAACGTGCTTTACGACACCCCTATCAAACACATGCCTAAACCAAGATCATGAGCGAGATAGAGGAAGTGCATGAACGAATGAAGGCTGACATGGAGGCCATGAAGGACCAAATGACCTCCATGATGGGGGCCATGTTAAATATGAGACAGATGATGGAGGACAACACGACCGTAGTTGCTGCCAGCAATGCCACCACTGAGGCGGATCCAACTCACCCATCCGGCATAAACCAAACAAATCATCCACCACCAAACATGGTAGGTTAGGGAGGAGAAGTGTTGGGAAGTATGGGCGGCCCCCGTATGGTGCAAAGCAAGAATTCTTTCCCGCCATACAGCTTGCCACCTAACTATACACCACCCAATGCGGTGCATGTGCCTAGCGAGAACGCCAATCACTATGTTCTCATTCTCCTTGAAGGCCAGCAACCCCAGTTAAGGCATGCACCCTTTGCTCAACCTGTGGGAGAGGCCTACGAAGAGCCCTGGGATCACGCTTTGGGCCAGTTCGAACCATACCCTACATATGCTGCTAAGGGACTAGCCTTTAGTGGCATCCCTCAGCCCAATGCCGCGGGAGCCCCACAACACCGCCCGCTAAAACCCTTGCATTTCTCAGTGGGAAGACTACCTCAGGCCACGAATGAAAGAGAGAAATTTGACCTCATAGAGGAGAGGCTGAGGGCCACTGAAAGGATAGGTGATTATCCATTTGCCAACATGGCGGAGCTATGCTTAGTGCCCGATGTTGTCATCCCTCCCAAGTTGAAGGTGTCGGACTTCGACAAGTACAAAGGGACAACTTGTCCCAAGAACCACTTATAAATGTATTGTTGGAAGATGGGGGCATACTCCAGAAATGAGAAACTCTTGACACACTTTTTTCAAGAGAGTTTGGTCAGGGCGACAATCACGTGGTATACTAAGTTGGAAACTTCCCGAATCCATTCTTGGAAGGATTTGATGGCTGCTTTCATCAAGCAGTACAAATATAACACGAACATGGCTACCGATAGATTGCAATTGTAGAATATGTGCAAAAAGGAACATGAGTCTTTCAAGGAGTATGCCCAAAGGTGGAGGGATTTGGCAGCCCAAGTAGCACTTCCCATGATGGAGAGGGAGATGATAACCGTGCTAGTAGACTCACTACCAATGTTGTACTACGAGAAAATGGTAGGTTATATGTCTTCTAGTTTTGTAGATTTGGTGTTTGCGGGCAAGAGAATTGAAGTAGACCTGAGAAGATGGAAGTTCGATTATGCCGCTTAAGCAAGTACTAGCAATAGGAGGTCCAGGATGGGCTTAGCCAAGAAGGAGGGAGACACCCATGCTGTAACGTCAGCTCCCACATGGCCCAAATCCCAACAAACCCCTCACAACCCCACCTACCAGTATTCCCCGCATCAACCAAATTATTTAGCCAACTTTGGAACTCCTCTTAATCCAACACCCATCCAACAAAGGGTGCCTACTCAACCACAAAGGCCTCCCCCACAAAATTTTCTTCCCACAGAGTCTTAACCCATTGAAAACACCAATCTCAACACAAACCCAAGCCCGAGGAGGAATTTCTTGGAATGAAAGCCCTCGGATTTCACCCCAGTACCAATGCCCTATGCTGAGCTACTACCATATTTGATTAGCAACCAGATGGCCATGGTGAACCCCGGGAAGGTCTATCTATCTCCCTTCCCCCGATGGTACAATCACAATGCAACCTGTGCCTATCACGGTGGTGCTCTGGGGCATTCTATAGAGCAGTGCATGGTCTTTAAGCACAAGGTGCAGAGCTTGATTGACACGGGATGGCTGACGTTTCAAGGGGACAGTCCAAATGTAAGGACTAATCCACTCACCAGTCATGGAGGCTCGATGGTTAATGCAGTGGAAGAGTGGGAGCCTTAGGGACAAAAGCAAATAGGAAACGTGTTAACCTCTAGAAGGTTCATCTTGGAAGCACTACGCGAAGCTGGTATGATTCACCTTGATGGTAGCAAGGGGGAGTGATGTGTCATTATTTTCTCGTATTTCTTAACCCTTTTTGTCACCATTTTAATTACTGATTAGCCTTAATTGTCAAATTAATTATCCAGTTTTATCATTTGAGCCTACTTGACTAATTTTGTGTTTTTAATTTAATTTCAGGAGAATTATAAGCAATTGGGCTTGGATCCGGAATTGCGCTGAACCGGCTTGGACTTGAAGAGAGTAGACAATTTTATTTCCTCCAATTTTATTTTATTTCGTCCAGTTTTATTTTATTTCGTTTTAGGGCTTGGACTTAAAACAAATTTGTAAGCTTTGGGGCTGAGGACATATATAATAGCACTAGGGTTTTAGTAGAGGGCAGACTGTTGACATAGGAGACTTTTAGGGTTTTGCATTTTCAGTTACTGTTCACGTAGCAATAAAATTTCATTTTCTACTTGAAATTGCAATTTCATTTTCTGCTTCTGCCTTTGAATTCATTTTCGTTTCTGCTGATTAATGGAAGGCTGAGTCTCCAGTGTTGTTTTCTCTTGAGGATCAAGCACAACTCTCCTTGAGGTTTTGTTATTACTATTGAATTCTAATCAGTTTTTCCCCTTCACCAATTGCTCTGTATTTGTTGCTATTAATCCATGCATGCTTAATGCTTGATTAATTGTCTCTATGCTTAATTTACGTTCATGCTTAATGATTAGTTTCGTTCATGCTTAATGGACATGTGAGAGGGATTAATTGGTGTATGTGTTGCTTAATCACATAATGATAGCCTTATGTTAATTTCCGCATAGTTGATTAATTTCGGGTTGGATTAAGTGGTTGAACTGATTAGGGATTAATTCTTGTAACCTAGGATAAGAGACTTGCTTTTGAATCAAGGGGAAACAACATGTTTTAATTCTGTTATTTCCTTACTCAAGTTTGCTTGTTGTTTAAATTACAAAAAACAAACAAACCTCCCCCCCCCCCCCCACTTCGTTACTGTTTGATTAGCATATGTTATGAACGATTGGTTGATCATTACTCATTGAGAGACGACCTAGGATCACTTCCTAGATACTGCATTTTTAATGTTTATTTGATTCGGGTACAACCTCAATCAAATTTGGCGCCATTGCCGGGGAGTAGTGGTCCAAAGGTTCATAATGGTGTTTAGCTGTTTTTAGTGTAGCTCTGTTGTTTAGTGTGTGAGTGTGTGTTGTTTTGTTTTGTGTAGTGTTTTGTTTTGCATTTCAGTCGCATCCCCTATTTAGCGCTTCCCTGTTTCAGTTTTGTGAAATGCTGTGAACAGTGATTAGCAACTAAGAACTAGCACCTGATTTTGCAATTTAATTGGTGATTTTTGTTTTGATAGTTAGAATTGGTATTTTGGCTGATTTTTTGTGTGGTAGTTTCTTTTGATCCATATTTTGTGTGAAAAATATCAGAAGCACTTGGTGTGGCTGTATTTGAGAGAGACAAAGAATTTGGGAACTTGTTTTTAGCAAAACTTAAAATGGCCATAACTTTTGCTTTAGGTATCAAAATGACTATTATTATATATGCATTTGGGGTAGAAAAAAATTTCCCATACTGTGACAACCCACTTTAGCCGGTTAGGGCTTCCCAAACTCGAAATATTAGATGTTTACTAAGTTTTTTTTTTATTTTTCAAGTATTATTGTCTTATTTTTCTAAAATTTCCTTAGGCATTTTTCATACTTAGACTTTGAATTTTTGTCTGAAAATTTTTGTGCTACCTTTTCATGATTTTAGGGTGTTGCTCACAAAATTTCAGCTCATTTGGATATTGTTTAACTATAGTTGTAGTTTTGACCCTCCCCTGGTGCTTGTTTGAGAAACACATGATTTGCTGCATATAGTGCATGACTAGGGGCAATCTAGGTGATTTACAACCCTTTGATCCTGAAATAGATAGAACCTTTCATAGATTACTTAGGCATAGTGTGCATCCTGATCATTTTGTGCATTTTGAGCATTTTGAGTATTCTGTTGCTGGTGATTCTGAACATTCTGATTTTGAGCATTCGACTACTAATTTTCATACTGAGAACATGGATCAACCTCCACCTCGGGAGAGGACTCTTAGGGAGATGGTTGCACCTGATTTCACTTATGAAAGCTTGTGCATTCAATATCCTGATGAGGATGTTCCATATGTTCTCAAGATTGGACTAATACATTTGTTGCCCACGTTTCATGCTCTTGCAGGTGAAGATCCTTATAAGCATCTTAAGGAGTTCCATATTGTCTGTTCCACCATGAAACCCGCTGATGTCCTGGAAGATCATATCTTTCTAAAAGTTTTTCCTCATTCTCGGGAGGGAGTTGCGAAAGATTGGTTGTACTACCATGCTCCCAGGTCCATCACCAGCTAGGATGACCATAAGAGGGTGTTCTTGGAGAAATACCTCCCAGCATCTAGGACCACTACCATCAGAAAAGACATTTCAGGCATCAGGCAACTTAGTGGAGAGAGCTTGTATGAGTACTGGGAAAGATTCAAAAAATTGTGTGCAAGCTGTCCTCACCACCAGATTTCTGAGCAACTCCTTCTGCAATATTTTTATGAGGGACTTAGCAACATGGAGAGGAGTATGATTGATGTTGCCAGTGGTAGAGCTCTTGGCGATATGACTCCTGTTGAGGCTAGGAATTTGATTGAGAAGATGGCTTCCAACTCCCAACAATTCAGTGCAAGAAATGATGCTATTATCCTTAGAGGAGTCCATGAAGTGGCCATGGATTCATCTTCATCTGCTGAAAATAAAAAGCTTGAGGGAAAACTTGATGCCTTGGTCAACCTAGTAACTCAGCTTGCCATGAATAAAAAATCTGCATCTGCACCTATTGCAAGAGTCTGTGGTCTATGTTCTTCTACAGATCACCATACAAATCTCTATCCTTCTTTGCAGCAATTTGGAGTCAATGAGCAACCTGAAGCTATTGCTGCAAACATTTATAATAGACCTCCCCAGCAGCAAAACCAACAACAACAAAATAATTATGATCTTTCAAGCAATAGATACAATCCAGGTTGGAAGAATCATCCAAATTTGAGATGGGCAAGCCCTCCACAATAGCAACAGTCTGTCCCTCCTTTCCAGAATGCTGCTGGTCAAAGCAGGCCATATGTTCCTCCTCCAATGCTGCAGCAGTAACAACAACAAAGACAACAAGCAACTGAGGCCCCTTCTCAACCTTCCTTAGAGGAGTTAGTGAGGTAAATGACCATCCAGAATATGCAATTTCAGCAAGAAACAAGAGCCTCCCTTCAGAATATGACAAATCAGATGGGGCAGATGGCTACTCAGCTGAACCAAGCTCAGTCCCAAAATTCTGACAAATTGCCTTCATAAACTGTGCAGAATCCGAAAAATGTGAGTGCCATCACCTTGAGGTCTGGTAAGCAAATTGAAGTGCTTCCACCAGTAATAGCACCTGCACATGAACCTGTCAAGCTTCATTCTACACCTGAAAAAGAGGATGAGATAGTTGCACAAAAGAGAAAGCTGCCTGATCATGAGGGAGCTAACATAAATTTTCATGCAGGTGGACCTTCTTCCAGTAGTTCTAACTTGCAGCAGCCTCCTATCTCTCTTCCATTTCCACCTACAGCTATTCCAAACAAAAAGATGGAAGAAGTGGATAAGGAGATCTTGGAGACCTTCAGGAAAGTAGAGGTGAACATACCTCTACTAGATGCCCTTAAGAAAATTCAAAGATATGCCAAGTTTCTAAAGGAGTTGTGCACCCACAAAAGGAAGCTCAAAGGCAATGGAAGGATTAGCATGGGCAGAAATGTATCAGCATTGATAGGTAAATTTGATACCTTGCATTATTGGGAACAAAAAATTTGAGAATGCCATGGTAGATCTAGGAGCATCAGTTAGTGTCATGCCTTTGTCCATTTTCAATTCTTTATCTTTTGGACCTTTGCACTCTGCAGATGTGGTGATTCATTTGGCAAATAGAAGTGTTGCTTACCCCGCAGGTTTCATAGAGGATGTATTGGTTCGGGTTGGTGAACTTATTTTTCCTGCTAATTTCTATGTTCTTGATATGGAAGAGGGATTTTCCCATGGTTCAGTTCCAATTATTTTAGGCAGGCCATTTATGAAAATAGCCCGAACCAAGATAGATGTTTATGCTGACACATTGTCTATGGAATTTGGTGATATTGTAGTCCATTTTAACATTGTTGATGCCATGAAACATCCATATGAGGATCATTCTATTTTTCGTGCTAAGATACTTGATCAGATTGTTGATGATTATATGTTTGATTTTGATTTTCTTCATGGTAGGAAACATCCATTTTTATTTGATCTGCATACTTGTTATTCCTCATGCAATGAATTTGAATCTGAGTTTGAATTTGATCCTGTATCTGATTTTTATGCTGAGAGTATATTTGAATTTGATTCTGGTTCTGATGATCTAGGTGTTGTACCTCTTGATGTTGATTTTTTAGAGTCAAAATGCACTAACCATGTTGCAGGAAGTACATATACTTCTAACTTGCTTTATGAGTTACAGGTTGAGGAACCTTCTTCTTCTCCTACCCTGGTTCCTCCCACTGTTCAGCCACCACCCACACCAGAGTTGAAGCCCTTACCAGCAAACCTCAAGTATGCTTACTTGGAGGACAAGGAAAAATTTCCAGTGATCATCTATACTTCCCTTGCTGCTGAGCAAGAGGAGAAGTTGTTGCTAGTGCTCAAGACATTGGATGGACTTTAGCAGACATTCCTAGCATTAGCCCATCTACCTGCATGCATAGGATACTTTTAGAGGATGGAGCTAAGCAAGTGAGGCACCCACAGCAGCGACTCAACCCCGTCATTCTAGATGTGGTGAAAAAGAAGGTTACCAAGCTCTTACAAGCTGGAATCATCTACCCCATTTCTGACAACCAGTGGGTGAGTCCAGTCCAAGTGGTTCCTAAGAAGACAAGCCTCACAGTGATCAAGAATGAGAAGGATGAGCTTATCCCCACAAGAGTGCAAAACAGCTAGCGAGTCTACATTGATTATAAGAGGCTGAACCAGGCAACCAGAAAAGATCATTTTCCCCTGCCTTTCATTGATCAAATGCTTGAGCACTTGGCAGGTAAGTCTCATTACTGTTTTCCTAATGGTTTTTCTGGTTATTTGCAAATTTATATTGCTCCTGAGGA